>NC_056750.1:172357299-172642299 GCF_019279795.1 Protopterus annectens | reverse complement strand
AACCTTCTCTAGAGATCACTCTATTGCTGCAAATTATGTTGGGGACTCCGATGCTGACAGATTGACCCTTTTTAACCCCAGAACAGGAAATAAACAGCTGTTAATAATTAGATGATTAAAAATGTTCATAATATCGATCTCTGTGCAGTAGCCTAAGATATATGGGTCATATCCTGCTAATGATATGACAGCTGGCCAGGTTCCACAGCTTCAGAACACCTTCCACGTGCCCAAACCATTAGACAGCTTTAGCTGAGCTTAACTGATAGGTTTGTGTGCTAAGCCCTTCAGAGTTGCTAAGCCCTTCAGAGTTTTCCTGCTGCTGAAGACCGCTTCATTGTAGTCTTTCAAGGATTGATGTTCAGCTTGTGCTGTTCCATTGCTGGGCAGTCAACTTTCCTTTGGGGAAAAACCTTCCACATTAGATATTTGTTGTTTGAACGTACTTTCCTGTTAGGGGAGGTATTTATATGCTAGGGAAATGCATTTTTGATGACTGCCACATCACTTAACTGTAGTTTTAAACGGGAACGCACTTTTGTTCTTGTCAGTTTAAAAATTGTTTAAAGCAATTTTCAAATTAATTTTTCTGAGGAAAAAATTGTGTTTAATGTACTTTTGGGCAAAGTGCATTTAAGTGCTTTTTACTGTGTTTTAAATAGAAAAAAATACATTTAAGGACTTTGTTTTTCCTGGCTTGTGCCCTATAGTTGACTAAACAGTCTTCAGCACCACAGCTGGCTAGTAATTTCCCTCAGCTGCAGGTAGTTGACTCTGCTGTAGCCAAAGCTGGTTTCTTAGACCACTCATCTTTTTCCTCAGAACACTGTGATGTTGTCCATATGGTCACTATAGACCAGGAATTAGGCACGCCCTGTTCAGGTGTTGGGGTCCCCTCTGTGGGCAGGGGAGAACCACTCTTATTGGTCTTAGGAAAAGGGGCAGGGAAGGTGCCCTACTTAACCAGACTGCTGTGCCCATCCTTGGGGAAGCTGTTGTTGCTATTAATAAACCTATTTGCCCTGACTTTCCTGTCAAAACAGCCTCCAGAAAACTAAGCATTTATTTATTCCTGCACCTGTTCCACTGAACAAGAGAAGTTTATTAGGTGTGGCTCAGGGTCTTGAGCAGGCTATTGGCCCTTCTTATAAGGTGGTTTCTGGTAAAAGAAAAAGGGACTGAAGAGATTCATGAAATTGAATCTGTGGAGAAATATGAGGGGACAGATGCAGGTTTTTCTCCTCAAATTTCAAATGCAGACTACAAGGGAAAGTATGGTATGTCAGTCTTTCAGAAAATATTGTGAGTTGCTACAACTGAACTTTCCAAAAACTCCTTCCATCCCTCCTGTACTGTTAGCATTGAAGGATGTGTTTGTCACAACCTATGGTTTCTCTGACAGCCAACCTGTCCACACCTAAAAAAGCAGATGGAAGGTACAAAGTTCCTCGGTCTTTCAAGTTTTTATGCAGTAATCCCAGAGCTGACCCATCAGTTATACTGTAGTTAATCTAGCTGCTAAATATTTTTAATTGTAATCCTTCTCCTTCTGACGAGAATAGTAAACGTATTGATACATTTGGGAAAAAAGTGTATGCTTCTGCAAATTATTTTTAGACTTTTGAATCGTCAGGCTCGTATGTTAAAATTTGTTTTGACTAACTGTGAAAGTATGAAGAATGTTTTGTCTGTAGTTCCCTCTTATGGAAAAATCTGCTTTGTGCAGTTTAGCTTCTTCTATTTTTCACACTGTTCATTGTTTGAAGTGTGCATCTTTAGGTGCTGCATTCAGGGCTGTGCCAGTGGTACTCTGTTGAGGAGGCTTGTCTGGCTGTGTTCTCTGGACCTCATAGAAGATGTAAAACATGAGATTTTAAATTGACCTTTGGCTAGAGATTTAGTTTTTGGACCTTCTGCTGCAGATGTTATAAAAAATGTGACAAGACTGGTAAGTTGATTCAGGGAATCTCTCAGATTTTTTCAGCCCTCCTTCTCTAAAATTTCCAAAATATTTTTTGTTCCCTTGTCTAATTTTGACAAGAAACAAAATAAACAGTCACAACAAAATATTGGTAAGCAGACATTTCAAAAGCAGTGTTAGTGAGGCCTGAACAAAGGACTGTCAAATAAGTCTGAATGCCTGTATTTGACCTTGTCCCACCATTCCACCCTGGCAGTCACTTATCCCTTCTAGAAGCCTGACTCTCCATCTTTGTCTTTGGCAGCAGATTGTTTCAGACAAATAGGTTAAGAGTCTGATTCAGCAAGGTTACAAATAGTAGTAGGAAAAAAATTCTCCATTCCAAGGAATTCTTCCACATCTGCAAGTTCAAACCCTTCTGCTTCCTGCTGTTCTACAACACATGTTGTCACATGCACATGAGGTAATAGAAGCAGATCCTCTTACCCAGTTGGGAAAAGGATTTTATTCAGGAATGTTTCTAGTGCCAGAGAAAGAAAATGCCTGGAGACCTGTTTTGGGTTTTTCTTTCCTAAATCAATATTTGTACCCAAGTTCAGAATGCTTTCACTCCACAACCTCTCACGCCTGCTACATTTGACTATTTAGTAACCTTAGATTTTAAAGATGTTTATCATCACATTTCTGTTCATCCAGATTTTAGGCCTTTTTTAAGGTTTATGTATATGGATCTCTTTATTGGTTCTCTGCCTCACCCTCTGGGCTATGCGCTACTCCAAGAGTATTCAAAAAGTGACTAGCTCCTGTTAGCCCATTACAGGGTGCAGGATATCTACATTTTTCTATATTTAGATGACTTGCTTATCTTCACAGAATCTTTTTCAAAGTTTCATGAGTCTCTCACTTGAATGAGAAATCTCCTGAGCAGGCTGGGATTCTAAGAAAGCATTCAAAAGTCTTTTTTGAATTAAACAGGATTGTGTTTTGAGGTGTCTGCTACATACCTCAGTACAATGAGTTTTACTTTCACAGGAAAAAAATAGATCTACATTTATTATCTATTCCAGGGTTTTTTTTCACTCAGACTTTGGTCACTGCGAGAGAATATCTCAGGATTCATTCTATTGGTCTCATGGCATCTTTGATTCTCATGTGTCATGAGAAAGAGTGAAAATCTGATGTCTCTTTGGTCCCAGCACCAACACCCTTTATCTTTTCAAGTTCCATTTGTGGGATTCATGAGAAGAGAAATCATTTGGATGAGGCATCAAATATCCCTGAATCCAGGTTTCCCCTTCACCCCTCCTACTCCAAAGCATTCAGTCACCAGAGACATCTTGGACTTTGTTTGGGGAGCAGTATCAAGTGGGATAAAAATGCAAATTATCTGGGACAACAAAGGCAGACCTAAGTACATAAGCATCAAAGAGAGAGTCATTTCTTTCAAGGTACTCAACTGTTTGCATCACCTTTGGTTCCCAGGACCTCTTCAAAGAGTGGCAGTGCAACAGTCATGTGCTACATAAACAAGCAAGGAGGAACCAGATCTTACTTCATGTGAAGACTAGCCATGTTGGCATGGGCTGTAGTTTTACAGCACTGTCACAATCTACAGGGATCCTACAGTCCACCAGAGCAAAATTGTGTGGCAGACAAGTTGAGCCAAAGGCAGACCCTCACAAATGGAAAGTAGATCAGGAGGTCTTACAAGATTTCACCCATCTATGGGGATTTCCTCAAGTAAAAATTTTTCCTTCTCTCTAAACAAACAGCTGGCAGTATTCTGCTCCAGAACTCCATGCCAGAAGGCCTGGAAGACAAATGCCTTTTCCTTGTACAGGAATGTTCCTGTATGCTTTCCTAACCTTTTCAGTGATATCTCTAGGGTACATCTCATGATTCAGAAGGAATACACCAAGATCATTGTGGTGACTCCCTTCTGGCTCAGGCAACAGTGGTTTTCCATTCTTTTGGAATTGGCAGGGGACAATTGCCACAAGCTTCCTCGCACAATGGATCTAGTCACATGAGAAAGGGGGTGTTTCATACATCCCGACTCCAAACAACTTATTCCTTAGTGATAGAGTCTTACTACCTTTTAGGCATCTATTTACTGAAGATGTGCAGCAGGTACTAATGGAAACAAGAAAGTGTACTACTAGAAAATCATATAAGCCAGTGGAAAAGGTTTTCCAGTTGGCGCTAACAAACTAACCAATACCCATTCAGGGTAAGGGGTTCACTATATTTGTGTGAGCTACTTTCCTACGGCCTGTCTTACTCCTCATTTGTCAGCCATTTCAGCATGTCTGCCCGTGGATTCCCCCTCTTTCAGTGCACTCTCATGTGAAAATGGTGCTCCATTTGAACCAGCTTATCTGTCTGACTTGTGGTCCTTAACATGGAAAACAGTTTCACTCTTTGCTCTACTCTCTGCAAGAGGAATGTCTGAGTTGCCAGCTCTTTTGGTGGGTCAACCCTACGTCATTTTTTTTATGGAGACAGGGTTTCTTTGGGAGCCAATCTTGCTCTTATGACTAAAGTTGTATCTAAGCTTACCTTAAGCCAGATTGTCCCTATTTTACTTCCTGAAGCCAAAAATGAGGAAGAAAGTATAATTCATATCTTGGATGTCCACAGACAACTCAGGTAATATATTTCTTGCCAGCACAAAATCTGTCAGCACTTCAAAACAGTTGTTCATTTTTGTGAAGGTAAGAAGAAGGGGCAATGTGTGTCAATGTGGAATATTTCCAAATGGTTGTCTATTACCTTTTGTTGTTCCCACCACAACAAAACTATTCTACCAGGGCCTTTGCATCATCTGTGTATTTGGAAAGGGTTAGACATGTTCTTCATTCCACATTGCTGCAGTCCTAACTATTGGGTAGTCCGCTGTCCAGTCGGCCCGAATACCAGAGTATATGGCTGACGTCGGTCAGGGCGCATTAGACTGATGTCAGTACGTGAGGGTACTAATGCGCATGAGCGGCGCCATATCCTCAGTCTTTTTGCCGCATGGTCCGATGCAGAAGCAGTTTTGCGAGTGCAGGTTGGCGTTCTGAAATTTTTCTGAAGTCGGAGTTTCAGACCGAATCAGAGTTGGCTAAGTACCCGTTGAGAACATTTTCTGGTTTTTCTTGCCTCAGTATTTAACCGGATGTCAGAAAAAGTGAATAACTGTATTTCTTGTGGGAAACAGATACCTCATAGGGATTACCATACTTTGTGTATACCTTGTTTAGGGCCTGAGCACGGCGTTGTTGGATGCCGCTCTTGTGCTAGGTTTAACAAGCACTATTAAGAGAAGGTTAGACTGTGCCAGGTTAGTGTTTGGGAAGCGTTGCAATTATAAAATGCCGTCGGATGCTCCGGCCGCTTCGTCCAAAAGCTTAAGGACAAAACAGCGAAGCCTAGGGTTGATGAACCGGCAGTCCCGGACGCGGTTCTTTAGAAAACTCAGTGGATCCCCTTAGTTAAAATATTTAACTACACTAATCTCTTAACCAACTTCAATTTGTTTTCCAAAGGTTTTACCATATTCCCAGGGTCAAAGCCAACATGGTTGATTTATTGTGGATGTTAAATGTTTGTGAGACAAAATAACTTTGAGATACTTTTTAATGGTTTGAAGGGTTACTTAGGACTATTTTAAAGAAAAGAGTACTTTTAACCCACCGTTACATCCACAGCTCAAAAGTTTTGAAAATGTTTTAGAGAAGTGTCTTAGAGATGAGCTTAAATTTAATAAAGTACCCTCCAATCTCACAAAGGATGAAAAATCCTTGATTCTTGTAGAATAGACAAGAATCTCAGAGTCATGAAGCCTGATAAAGGAGGAGTGGTTCTGATGGACCAAATAGACTATGAAGTCAAAATGCTAAAACATGTTGAATGATGAAAATACATATGAAAGAGTGTCCTTGAATGAGTTTAACATTGCAAAAAGGAAAGTTTCAATATGTCTTAACGACTTACTTCTTGAGGGCTTATTGACTTAGAAACTTACAACTACCTACATGTTGAGAAACCAAAATTCCTTCTATTTTTGGTCCACAAGAACCTCTTAGACCCATTGTTACAGCAGAGGGCTCTTTGACAGCCCTAGCCAAATATATTGACTTCCATTTGAAGCCATTTATATTAGAACATTTCAACATTTTAAAAGACTGTGTGATTTTGAAACACGCTGATGCCCTACAGAAAACAAATACCCCATTTCTTATTTCTTTGATGTGGTGGACCTATTTACTTGTATTCCATGAAACAGGTCTTTTATGGTGTGAGCAATTTTGGAGAGTCATATTTCCATTTCTTTTAACAAGTTTTGTTGATTCTTATGGACTTAATTTTGAAAAACAATTTTATATACTTTCAGGGTGAGTATTACAGACAATTAGTAGCCATGGGTGCACATTGTGCCTTATATGACAACATTATATTACTAAGTTGGGAAAATAAATTTGTTTTCAATTCCCATTTCAAAATTTTGTGGAATTACTATGGTCGCTTTTTGACATTTGTCTTTGAATGGCACTGCTGACCAGTTTCTTGAGTTTTATATGTCTCACATACCACCAATTTTCTTAAATTTACTTACAAAATAGACAGTTCCCAACTTAGTTTTTAGATGTGAGCATGCAGAGAACAAATCAGGGTTGAAATCTAAAATTTATAGGAAGGAGACCTTTTCTAACACATATTTGCATTTTACCCCCTTATCAAAAGAAGGCAATTGTCAAGGGTCAGCTAGTAAGAGCTAGTAGGATGACCTCAGATGAGACAGATTTCGATTTATTGCAAGTATGTTGAAAGAGGTTACCGATAATTTGTTAGAAAGACTGATACAAGAAGTAAAACAGCAAGGACCACAAGGTTTGCCTATCCTGTGAATTCAACAAACATTTTTGGCAACACCAACACTAAAAACAATTCTCCAGTAGATATAAAACACTACAATTCAGCTTTGACTATTACTTTCAACTGCGAAACCAACATAGTTAAAAATATTAATGAGTGGAATAGGTTTACTAGTTTTTCAGATTTGAATCTGAACTTTGAAGAACCCTTAAAAGTAGTATTTAAAAAGGAAACATTAAGAACATACTTGAGGGTGGAAAACAGGTCACACATCTCAAACAAGTTGGGTACACATAAATGTGGAAGCTGTCATTATTGTGTCAACATCAATGAAGGTGAGAAAATATATTGAAAAGTAGAGGCAAAATTATCACCACAAAGTATTTGCAAATTGCAATACTTGTGGTTTGGTATACATGGTGACCTGTGATTCCTTTTACATAAGGAAACCGAGAGAAGCTGAGACAAAGGTATGAGCCACCTATATGACGAAGGAAGGAAAACACTAACAACGCTTTGTTTTTACATGTAAATCTCAAAATTCCTATTCTTTGTCATATATTACCCTGATCCCAGGGGTGGTCTTTGGGAGGCCTTAGAATACAGAGAGTTATTTTGGCAAATAATGCTTGAGGCTAGCAGTCTGTCTTTTGAGTTTACCAGTGTGAGTTTGGGCACATTGAACACATTTTTTTTACTAGCTCTTGCAAGATATCCCATGAGAAAGATACAGTGAAAACCTGATGTCTCTTTGGTCCCAGCACCAACACCCTTTATCTTTTCAAGTTCCAAAAAAATTGTGGGAAAAATTTTATGAGCACAGAGACACTCGGATTTTGGAATATATTTTTCTGCCAGGGACAAAATCTGTCAACTTCAAAACAGTTGTTCATTTTTGTGAAGGTAAGAAGAAGGGGCAATGTGTGTCAATGTGGAATATTTCCAAATGGTTGTCTATTACCTTTTGTTGTTCCCACCACAACAAAACTATTCTACCAGGGCCTTTGCATCATCTGTGTATTTGGAAAGGGTTAGACATGTTCTTCATTCCACATTGCTGCAGTCCTAACTATTGGGTAGTCCGCTGTCCAGTCGGCCCGAATACCAGAGTATATGGCTGACGTCGGTCAGGGCGCATTAGACTGACGTCAGTACGTCAGGGTACTAATGCGCATGACCGACGTCATATCCTCAGTCTTTTTTGCCGCATGGTCCGATGCAGAAGCAGTTTTGCGAGTGCAGGTTGGCGTTCTGAAATTTTCTGAAGTCGGAGTTTCAGACCGAATCAGAGTTGGCTAAGTACCCCGTTGGGGAACATTTTGGTTTTTTCTTGCCACAGTATTTAACCGGATGGCAGAAAAAGTGAATAACTGTATTTCTTGTGGGAAACAGATACCTCATAGGGATTACCATACCTTGTGTATACCTTGTTTAGGGCCTGAGCACGACGTTGTTGGATGCCGCTCTTGTGCTAGGTTTAACAAACGCACTATTAAGAGAAGGTTAGACTGTGCCAGGTTAGTGTTTGGGAAGCGTTGCAATTATAAAATGCCGTCGGATGCTCCGGCCGCCAAAAAGCAAGGACAAAACAGCGAAGCCTAGGGTTGATGAACCGGCAGTCCCGGACGCGGTTCTTTAGAAGGCTCAGTGGAGCCAGAGGTTTTGCCAGGAGTTTCTTTGGAGTCTCAGGCAGAGACTTTACTGTTACAGGATGTGCCTTCTCAGGAGGTAGGCCAGGCTGAGGGGGCTTCTCAGGTAACTGTTCTTCCCTCTCTTCCCAGGTAGTTAGAGCCTCTCCTTCTGTTTCCAAAACTTCTTTGAGAGGTAGGCCAAGTTTAGCTTCAGTGGGGGCTTCTCCTAGCACTTCAGGTTCTGTGCCTAAGAAACATATGCTTAAAATGGCAGAAGATTTGATTACTATGATTAGAGGTTCTATGCCCCCTCCTGATAAGAGGCCTAGGGTGGAACCGGAGTTTGATAGTTTTGAACAGTGTTCAGAGGCTTCTGAGTCTTCTGCGGAAGATTTGCAGGAGTATCCTCCTTATTCTGATTCTGATGTGGATGATTCCACTCCTACAGCTTCTCCTCCTGAGGATTTCTCATTTTCAGAGACTCTGCATTCCATGAGGGAGCACTTTAAATGGGAAGGCCAGGATTACTCTGATTCCAGGAAAAGGCTTAGGGAATTCTTGTTTTTACCCCAGCATAGGCCCTTAGCTATACCCCCCTTGTTGGATGTGGGGGGAGAAGTTTTTTCAGAGGCCTCCCCGAACCCTGATTCTTTTTCTCCTGCTCCTGTTAAACCTGATAGGTACTATAGGGTGCCTGAAGCTCATAAGTATCTTTTAAGAGTCCTAGGGCAGACCCGAAACTGTTTCTCAGGGCCTAAAGGTGTTAAGGCCTCTGTGGTTAAAAATCCTGTTCCCACTGATAAAGAGGCAAGGGCTTTGGATAGATGGGGAAAGAAAGTGTATACTTCTTCCACTTTAGCCATGAGGGCGTTGAATTGTCAGTTTCACATGCTAAAATATCAAAATTATCTCCTTTCACAATTGAAATCTAAGGTGGATGCTTTCAGGGAAGGTATTGAGTGTAAAGAGTTGCTGGATTTAGTTCATGTGTCTGAACAAGTGGGTAAGCATTCTTTGCAATGTGGTTTTGATGCTGTACAGGCCTCCTCGAGGGTGGCTGCCACTAGTTCTGTTCTTCAGGCATGCCTGGTTGAGGGATCAGAATTTAGCTGAGCATGTTAAGACAAGGATTTTGGATGCTCCTTTACAGTCTGATGTGTTGTTTGGTTCGCCTGTGGAAGCAGTTTTAAAGAAAATGGAGGACAAAGCTAAGTCTATGCAAACTGTTAAAGATTTTTGCAGGTGCAGCCACAAGTTTAGTAGAAATTGGCCTACTAAGGGAGGGACATATCCTGCTTATGATTCCCAGTCTAGGGGTAGGTCTAGACGTGGTAGGGGCAGAGCTCAAGGTTCTTTTAGGCCTAGAACAGGAGTTCACCTGCTCAGACTTCTGGTGAGGGCAGGGGACAGTCCTTTTCTAAACAGACCCAATGACCTGCCTTTTCAGCTGCCAGTAGATTCTCGTCTGGCAGCTCCTTTGGGAGGAAGACTGTCTCTTTTCAAAGAAAATTGGGATTTAATTACTCAAGACAGATGGGTGTTGGATATCATTCACCACGGTTACAGGTTTTATTTCCATACATTGCCCCTTTCAAAGGCATGCCAGACGTTCCTCCTCCACAAAGAAGAGGCTCACAAGAAATTCTCTGTTACTCCAAATAGGGGCTCCAGCCTATCAGGGGCTAGATTCTCGCCTGTTTGTACAAAAGGCCCGATAATTTCTATACGGCAAAACCAAGTCATCCTGGGTAATTCAACAAGTTTTTGGCAACACCAACACTAAAAACAATTCTCCAGTAGATATAAAACACTACAATTCAGCTTTGACTATTACTTTCAACGGCGAAACCAATATAGTTAAAAATATTATTAATGACGAGAGGAATAGGTTTGCCAGTTTTTCAGATTTGAATCTGAACTTTGAAGAACCCTTAAAAGTAGTATTTAAAAAAGGACGTAACATTAAGAACATACTTGAGGGTGGAAAACAGGTCACACATCTCTCAAACAAGTTGGGTACACATAAATGTGGAAGCTGTCATTATTGTGTCAACATCAATGAAGGTGAGAAAATATATTTGAAAAGTAGAGGCAAAATTATCACCTCTACAGGATTTGCAAATTGCAATACTTGTGGTTTGGTATACATGGTGACCTGTGAGGCATGTGATTCCTTTTACATAAGGAAAACCGAGAGAAGGCTGAGACAAAGGGTGTATGAGCCACCTATATGACGTAAGGAAGGAAAACACTAACAACGCTTTGTTTAAACATACTTTAACATGTAAATCTGCAAAATTCCTATTCTTTGTCATAGAGGTATTACCCCCTGATCCCAGGGGTGGTCTTTGGGAGGCCCTCTTTAGAATACAGAGAGTTATTTTGGCAAATAATGCTTGAGGCTAGCAGTCTGTCTTTTGAGTTTACCAGTGTGAGTTTGGGCACATTGAACACATTTTTATTTACTAGCTCTTGCAAGATATCCCATGAGAAAGATACAGTGAAAACCTGATGTCTCTTTGGTCCCAGCACCAACACCCTTTATCTTTTCAAGTTCCATTTGTGGGATTTATGAGAAGAGAAATCATTTGGATGAGGCATGAAATATCCCTGAATCCAGGTTTCCCCTTCACCCCTCCTACTCCAAAGCATTCAGTCACCAGAGACATCTTGGACTTTGTTTGGGGAGCAGTATCAAGTGGGATAAAAATGCAAATTATCTGGGACAACAAAGGCAGACCTAAGTACATAAGCATCAAAGAGAGAGTCATTTCTTTCAAGGTACTCAACTGTTTGCATCACCTTTGGTTCCCAGGACCTCTTCAAAGAGTGACAGTGCAACAGTCATGTGCTACATAAACAAGCAAGGGGGAACCAGATCTTACCTCCTGTGAAGACTAGCCATGTTGGCATAGGCTGTAGTTTTACAGCACTGTCACAATCTACAGGCATCCTACAGTCCACCAGAGCAAAATTGTGTGGCAGACAAGTTGAGCCAAAGGCAGACCCTCACAAATGGAAACTAGATCAGGAGGTCTTACAAGATTTCACCCATCTATGGGGAGTTCCTCAAGTAATTTGTTTTCCTTCTCTCTAAACAAACAGCTGGCAGTATTCTGCTCCAGAACTCCATGCAAGAAGGCCTGGAAGACAAATGCCTTTTCTTTTCCTTGTACAGGAATGTTCCTGTATGCTTTTCTAACCTTTTCAGTGATATCTCTAGGGTACATCTCATGATTCAGAAGGAATACACCAAGATCATTGTGGTGACTCCCTTCTGGCCCAGGCAACAGTGGTTTTCCATTCTTTTGGAATTGGCAGGGGACAATTGCCACAAGCTTTTTCACACACTGGATCTAGTCACATGAGAAAGGGGGTGTTTGATATCCCGACTCCAAACAACTTCAGCTGATTGCCTGAATGATAGGGTCTTACTACCTTTTAGGCATCTATTTACTGAAGATGTGCAGCAGGTACTAATGGAAACAAGAATGTGTACTACTAGAAAATCATATAAGCCAGGGGAAAAGGTTTTCCAGTTGGCTAACAAACAACCAATACCCATTCAGGGTAAGGGGTTCACTATATTTGTGTGAGCTACTTTCCTACGGCCTGTCTTACTCCTCATTTGTCAGCCATTTCAGCATGTCTGCCCGTGGATTCCCCCTCTTTCAGTGCACTCTCATGTGAAGATGGTGCTCCATTTGAACCAGCTTATCTGTCTGACTTGTGGTCCTTAACATGGAAAACAGTTTCACTCTTTGCTCTACTCTCTGCAAGAGGAATATCTGAGTTGCCAGCTCTTTTGGTGGGTCAACCCTACGTCATTTTTTTTTTATGGAGACAGGGTTTCTTTGGGAGCCAATCTTGCTTTTATGACTAAAGTTGTATCTAAGCTTACCTTAAGCCAGATTGTCCCTATTTTATTTCCTGAAGCCAAAAATGAGGAAGAAAGTATAATTCATACCTTGGATGTCCACAGACAACTCAGGTAATATATTTCTTGTCAGCACAAAATCTGTCAGCACTTCAAAACAGTTGTTCATTTTTGTGAAGGTAAGAAGAAGGGACAATCTGTGTCAATGCAGAATATTTCTAAATGGTTGGCTATTACCTTTTGTTGTTCCCACCACAACAAAACTATTCTACCAGGGCCTTTGCATCATCTGTGTATTTGGAAAGGGTTAGACTTTTGTAGAAGCAGTAACGTGGCCGTCTATACATACTTTTCCAAAGCACTAAAGCTAGATTCCTTCTCCAGGTGTAGGTCTGGCTATGTTAGGACCATTCTCAAGGGACTTCTGGACTCTTCTTGCTCCACCTCCCAGATATTATAAACTATAGTAATCTACTGATGTAGCTTAGGCTGCTGCAGCAGTGATCAGTATGATGAACATAGTGCAGTTGTGTAAGTAAAGTTATTGTAACAGTAGGTGTTCAAATGCTGTTGCAGTAACAACTCCCTCCCTCCACCCCCCTTGTTTTGTTTTGTTTTTTTATGTGTTTTTTTATATCAGAGTGTGAACATTTTTTTTTGATTTTCCTAGCAATGTCCTATCAGGTTTCAGCCTTCTTCTCTAATTTAGCATGCAAGCTCTGAAGGGATTGGCACCCAGACCTATCTTTAAGTAAGCTCAAGCTATCTTAACAATTTGGGTGCTTAGAAGGTATCCTGAAGCTTTGAAAGCTTGTTGGCTGTTAAATCCTCTGGAGGATATAACTCGTATAACTTGGGCTACTGCAGCAGTGATCATTTGAGCATCTGCTGTTATGTTAAGTTTACTTACACATCTGTGCTTTTCCACTGACCAACAGTGTTACCCTGGGGAATACCACTGTGCAAAAAGAGGCAGTAGATTGAGCCTATGTGCCAGTTATGGCAATCATGGGCACTGCCAGGATGCTGGGCTAACATGTTAGTGATGTACACCCATGTATCTCACAATACCTGGCAGTTAATGGAATGGCAGCCTTTACTTTTTCAGTAGCACTTCTCCCTTCAACCTGATGGGGTTGTAATGGCAAAGTGGATGCACTCTATCACACCATACCCTAAGGGAAGTGTGCCATCACATAAAAAACACTCATGGTTCAGGGCCGGTTCTGATGAGGCACCAGGAAGTAGATGTACTGATCCACACATGCCAAGAGTTTTTCTAGGAACTACTGAAGTATCCTCGATAGAAGCCTGAGAAATACCCAGTGTGTCTCCAGTCTGTCTCTTGAAGGTCCCATTGCAAGTCTAGTGAGGACTGTACATACCTCAGTATCCACAGGTATAGAAAGGCCACTCCCCCCCCAGTTCCCGTCTGTGGGCCATACACACTCACTAAAGCCCTTAAATTGTCCCTGTCCACTCTGTCTGCTAAGAATTTCTTGATTATCAAAGTATAATGAGTTGTTCTTTGCCTGTATCTTCACCTTCTTGGACAGTGCATGTCACTGGCTTCCTGCATTTCTAACTTGGCCAAGACAAGCAGTTCACACCAAGAAATAACTAGGCTGGCAGCAACAGCAAGCATCTTTGCCAAATACAAAGTAGATAGAAAAGGCATGGTTTTGCCTTTTATAACACATCATAAGCAGGTTAGAAGAGGGCTTGTTGGCATTAGAAGTTTTACATCATCTCTCATTAAACTGTTATTACTCCTTTATTTGCATAAGTTTGTGGGTCTATGTTAGATATTCGAACAATTAAATGTTCAAATCTCTAAAGGTCGACCTTTAGAAATCAAACATTTAAATGTTGGAATAGTAATAAAAATAATATTAAAAAAAAAAAAAAAGAAAAGGGTTTAGGAAGGGGGGGGGGGGCAAGCCCACCTGCACCCCACACTCCCCACTACTTAAATATGCTAACTCCGAGATCGCTCTTCAGTGAACTACAGTGCAGGAATGGAAAATTTCTCATTCCCTACACTGTAGCGCATTCTTGAAGTTGGTATATTTAAGTAGCATGGGGTGTGGGGGTGTGCAGGGGGGCTTGCCCCCTGCTTACACCCTTTAGTTTTTTTTTTTAATTTTTAATAATATTCGAACACTTAAATGTTCGATCTTTAAAGGTCGACCTTTAGAGATTCAGACATTTAAGCATTCGAATATCTAACATACATCCGTTTGTTTATTCAAGGCTACAGCAAGTGAGTGCAAATAGTCTGTCTCACTTTGGCTGCACTTGTGCAAGGACAGAGCTAATTGTTGTTACACATATGAGTAATGACTATTAATACCACTCATTATCTCTGTATACAGTATCTGTCAAAGTTCATCCCTCATTTGTTAAAGATTATAGTACCATTAAGAATGCTTCAACACTGTTCATTGTTCGGTGTGTGCTGAATCAAACTCTAAGACAAATGTAATGGCTTTCAAAAAGTTTGACAGCTGTCATTGGTGAATCACATACCCATAATCTCATCCAGGTTTCTTTTAACGATGGGATTGCTTTTTTTTCTATCTTGCAGAGAAAGGACATTCCACCTTAGTCCAGTTCTTTAGTAGAAACCACTCCTATTTCTTGAGGATTTGTACATAGGAAATTTTTCAATACTCAAATTAACATCAATATCAGCATTGTTCATATATTTATACACAAGTAAAAAGATCCTGTTTCACAATCTGTAATTTATCGTCAATATTTTTTTAAAACTTTGCCCTGTATTTCACTTTATTCAAATCTTTTATTTGTTTCTTGTAGTATCTTTGACTTGTCTTCAACTTTTTTATCCATACACAATTATACATCATGGGTCTTGGTTAGTATCTCAAGAAGAGTTTTGAGTTTCTGAAGAGTGTAGTAAACATAGCACCAACTCTGAAATGTTGTGACAAGGCTTTGTCTGCAATCTTATCTACATTTTTGTGCTAGTCAGCAAGAATTAGGACCAGTTCTGCAACAGGAAGACATCTGTTGCTTAGACATTAATGGTACTGAGAAATGTTCAGACACACTACTCGTTTTGTGAATGAAAGCTAGCAAATGTCTTTGGATATCAAAAATTCCATAGCTACAAATGTGAAAAGTGTCCCAGGGAGTCTGATCACAAACCATTTGATGTTTTTGCACAAGCACCTGCAAAAATGTTATTAAGGCAGAAGTGTGACCTTAGTGACAGTATATGCCAGGGAAGCTTATGCACACTGCAAGTACTTTCTGCAGAGCATATTTGAATATAAAGAAGAAATCTTAGAGAAAGCTCTGGAAGCATTGTGACTTTGGTGACTAAAACGCTACAAAAGTTAAACATGTACAGTTGGTGTGACTTACACTTTTATTTGCAATGAGGCAACATGATGTGAGGATGGCTGGTTGAAGTTAAGCATTTACATCCTGTAGTCCAGGCACGTTTTCCAGTTAGAGAACAGTTATACGTGCAAATAGTGATATTTAAGGGTAATAAAGTAGTTATTGCTGCAAAGTTATGTGACCAAGTGCTGTTTGAAACTACACAAATCACATTTAAATGTAACAAAATGCAGGAAGTAGGCATATGACTTTATCTATTGGCTGAATATATCTGTGCCGACTAAACAGTTGATTTAGAACTGTGAAAAGTGAGATGATCAAAAATGAAACCAACAAGAGATTAGTCTGCATGTCGTTCCTGATTTGCCATGGTTAAAGACTGGCCTTGAACCGCTTCACTATATGAATGTCCATTAGGTGGAGATATAGCAACTAGTGATGATATTGTATTTTACAATGTTGTTTGAGCTGTATGTTTCTCAACATGTAAAATGTCCTACCAGTGAACAGGATATTGTAGATGTTGTTTTTTTTCTTCAAGAATGAATGTTTCTGATGCATTGGATGAGGAACTGCTAGGCATTTCTGACTCTGTAGTAGTTAATTGTCCAGTATTTACTCACAAAGATTACATCAGAGTTGTTAAATGATAAGCCATCAGAAAGGAATGTTAACATTTATAAGGTGTGCACTGGAATAGTGTGAGGAAAATTGAGTAATAGACTTGGACATTAGGAAGTCATTTTTAGATATGCTCCGCATTGCTATAAAAATCAGAAACCAGTGGTTAGGATTATTAATGATAATAAATGTCACATCCTGGCAGGATAATTAATATTTTTTGCTAAGGTCTGTGCAGAGCTTGGGAAGGGCAATAAAGGTCTGAAATTGGGGGTCTTTAGTTCATTCATTCATTTCAAGTGATCAGTGTCCTTTAATATTGAAAAATATGGTTAGGCAATCTCTTACTTGTATAGAAAAGGATACAGCTCCAGGTCAAGACAAACTAAATGTGGTTGTCCTGTTTAACACAAAGGATAGTTTATTAGATTTAAATATTTATTTCAGTAGTCGTTAGAATCGGGAGTGGTCCTTACTCAGTGGAAATCCAAATGAGACAACCAAACAAACAAAAAAAACTCGAACCTATCCCAATTCATCTAATTAAACCTGCCTTCTTATACCTGTCCCTTCTGAACCTGTATAAATATTCATGTTTACCCATTACTACCTTCTCCTGTCTTCCATATCTCTATACATATATCTCTGTTGTCTAATACTGCCTTCACCCAACTTTCTCTCCTCATTTCTCCCATTTCCCCTCCACTGCTTACACTGTTGTATTTCAGTACCATTTAATAGTTTTCTCTGGTTCTGTGCTCCTTATTTCTCTGTCATCCATCCTCTTACTTTCTCCATGTTATATCTCTATGGCATCTAATAATTTATTATGTCTCTTCACTGCAGCTCTAACTAGCTTTTGACCTGTCATTCCACACTATACTATTCCCACTATCTAACTTTTAGTCAATAGGAACACCTGTATACTGTCTACGTTATTTAAATTTTCACATGTATATACTTTTATATAAGCCATTTATGTCTTTTTGCATTCTGTTCAACTTATTTTACCTTTTGTTTGTCTTGTTAGCAGAGCCTTTCTCCCCAGGCCTCCACTAAAAAGGGGTAGGTTTCCTACCTCATCAGGCTAGCCCAGTAAATGCAATAAGTAAATTAAAAAAAAAAAAAAAAAAGCTGATGTTCAACAGACACACTGCCTTACTGGCATATGGATAGTAGTGGCATGCTACCCTCTTTCTGGCAGTTTACCAAAGCTCAGAGCTCCACCCATTGCCTGTTTGCAGATGTGGTGGACCAGTCACCTGACAGAACATGGACTGCCTTTCAGAGCCATAGACGGGACCCTTTCATCTCTTTAGTGCCATACTAAGAAAAGCTTCTATTTGAAGATTGCTCCTTACTCTTGATATATTCATCTGCTGAGCACAGATAAAAACTATTTAGGGTTTTATTTCCTCTCTCTGTTTTTTCTATCGGTGCTCAAATAACGCATTGTGCTGGTTTGACTTTTTTTTTTTTTAATTAAACATTTTGTTTATGATTCTGTTTTTACCTCGACTAGCACAGTAAGGCCTGTGCTGTTGATTCAAAGCTTTATTTGGCAGTTTTGACAGGAAAACTTGCTGATATTGCAGTTTTTTGACATTTATGAGTATTTGTGATGATTTACCAGGATCAGAGCATTTTAAATTAATTTTTTTTCATTTAAATCACAATTTTGGCACCTTTTAGTATGTTAAACATTTCTGACAATCATTTTTCACCAGTTTATGATTTATTTATTGTCTAGTAGTGTTTCAGGCTATATCCATTCATTTGGACTGAAACTAGCCTTTTTTACAAAATCAGGGGACTTTTGTGCATGCATTGTCTTCTTGGAGCTGTGTTACTGAAACTAATGTCACTTTATTGCAGTGTTCAGAGTAGTATCCATACAGAAATAGACTTTGGATTGCTGTTTAGAGGGAGAATAGTGGTATTTGTACCTTTTTACTGGGCTGACCTTACAGCCAGTATTTGGTATTGATCTGGCTATTTTTTGTCCCCTGACTTGATGGATGCAGATACGGTGCCCCCTTCCTCCATCTTCTACCCATTGTGCAACTAACAACATAGAAGTGTATCAAGAAATGTGCCTCAGCCCATGGTTTGTGCCTCTGCAGTAGCCTTAGGCAAGCCATCAGACCACTTACCTTCTTATGCCTCTAGGTCCCCTGGTGTTGTGTTGGTACCACAGCTATGCATGACACAAGAATCAGACACATCCTCTGGGTCTGTATCACTGCCTGGTTTAGCTACAAGAGAACCAACCTCTTTAGGTGGGGAAGTCAGAAGGTCCAAAACCTGTTGCCAATGTTGATACATCTCTCCCCGGGGAATTTCCCCACTAGTGTATGCATGCAAAAAAAAAAAAAAGAGAGACAGAAGACCTACATGTTGCAGAGCAGCAGCCTTGACTGTGTTTCCACCTGAGATGATGGCTGAGGCGAGATCCATTGTTCAAGAAGCTGATTAAAGGGTAAAACCTGTGTTATGAGTAATGCTGTTGCTCCTAACCCCATTCAACCATGCAGGGATTCTGATTTTAAAGGAAGTCCAAAATCTGAGGTTTCAGAAGTACCAGAGTCTGATCAGTCAGTTTTCTCTGGGTAAATACAGGTTCAGAAACCCATACAGATGTTTTCATTTTCCCAAATACTGACTAGATTTTAGGGATGTATTCATTTATGAGCAATTGTTGGCGGTCCCAGAGATCAGCACAGTTTGTATGATCTTTAGGAGGATGACTCCCTAGATGTGGCAGTCATCCCTCCATTGATCCCAGTGTTGGAGTATGTTTTTAAGGAAGCTTGTAGTTCTCCTCTGCTGAATGTGTTTCTGCCTAAAAAGTGTTTAAGAAATTCATGGCATGCTCAACCTTGCCTGGTGTTCAAGCCCCCTTGTCTACAGGTCCTGCTTCTGTGTCCCCAGTGACCTCTTCCAATAAAAATAATACAGTATATCTGTATCAATCCCATTCCCTTCAGATAAGCTAGGCAAGTGGCTGGAATCTCGGAAAAAGAAGGTGGCACAGTCCAGTATGGTAGCTTTCAAAGTGTTTATGTACCAGTGTTTTATGTGGAAATTTGTGTTGAGGTTTATGTATAGTTTAGATAACTATCAGTACCTGCTGAGCAAAACATCTGTCAGAGATTGTTTACAGTATTGCTCAAGTGTCTAAACAGAAGTTGATACTGTTTCTAGAAATACAGTGATGTCAGTGATGATAAGGAGGTATGGTTGGTTACACAGTCAAAACTTTTCTGATGAGTTAAAAATGAAATTATAAGTGCTCCGTTTTATTTTGTGTTTAGCACAGCAGCTAATCAAATCCTTAAACACTAGGATGACAGAAGTAAGCTACTGCAAGGGGTGTTGAAAATGTTCCACATTCATGTTTCCCTTCATTAAGCAGGATAATTTTCTTTGGCCAAGCAACCATAATTCCTGACTGAACAAAAACTAAGCCTCCAAAAGGAAATGACAGGATGAGAACTCTGTGAAACCTAACAAGAGGGCTTATTTTCCCAAAATGGATAATCCTGTTTCCAACCAATGATTTTTGCAGAGGCATGGTACCCATCTTTCCCAAGTCCCATTCCAGGTG
This sequence comes from Protopterus annectens, assembly GCF_019279795.1. Classification (NCBI taxonomy): domain Eukaryota; kingdom Metazoa; phylum Chordata; order Ceratodontiformes; family Protopteridae; genus Protopterus; species Protopterus annectens. The sequence continues at coordinate 172,622,413 of NC_056750.1, read as the reverse complement.
CCCCATCTCAAAAGTTAGTTTTTAACAAGGCAGACTGGTCATTAGTGTTTTCTGACAAACGGGTACTCAACATCATTGGCAGAGGTTACAGGTGGCAGTGGAAATCCACCTCTGTTCAAGGGGGCTAATCCTTGGTGTCTTTCAAGATGACTGCACATTGAGTAACAGCTTAATTATAGCTCTTACTGTGTGAAAATAGAAACCCAGCAAAGAAAGCCAGTGGACCTATATTTTTGGGTAAATTTCATTAACTTGCTGGTAAGTGCACTGCCTGGATGCCAGGAAAAAAGAAATGCAGAGCACCTGAAAAAAATCAGCTACAAAATGTAAGGGAAAAAACATTGACTGGAAAAAGTACTGCAGCTGTTCAGCAAAAAGCAATGCAAGCGTCACACATGACTTCCAGTAACCCAGAGGAAAGTATAAGACAACTACGTACTGACCTGGTTAAAATAAATGAAACGTTGATGGAGTATGTCAACTCAAAGCCACATGCTCCTGGGATATAAACCTTGTCATCACAATAAACAAAATCAATAAACATGCTGGAGGGATAGGTTCCTGACCCAAAGACTCCCCATACTCTGGAATAGACTGCTCATACATGTCAAGCAGAATGCCTCTTTGGCCCTCTTTAAAAGGAACCTTGACGATTGGATGGTAGAAAGGAAATTCACCCCGGGGATCACGTCAGTTGCCCTGCTAGTCAGGGGTCCAGGGAAGTAAATAGTGTGGGAAGAAATAGCCAGGGAATTGTTATGGCTAGGCTTGTATAGGCCCTAGGGCCGATAGCCTAGTACCAACCTATGAACCTATGAAAATGCTGGAAAAATGGAAGATACTTTAAACAGATATTCAGATGAGGTAGTAAAACTCCAAAAATCAGAGGTTGAAATTAAGAAAAGACTGTCTGAAAATGAGACTGCTCAAGAAGAGATGTTTCAAAAAATAATAGAATTAGAGGATTGAGCATGTAGGGAAACCTGAGATTTTCTGCTGTACCAGAGATGCTGGAAGAAACAGACTGTATTAATTTTATGAAAGCACAAATAAGCAACTGGACTGGTATTCCACAGCAGATGTTGTTAATTAAAAGGGCACATCATGTGTATTCTCCAAACCTGGGTATGAGAAAGCAATCTAGACCTTTAATAGTAAAGATGTAGTCCTACCAGCAGAAGTTGTTGATTCTGACAAAACTGTGGCAGAAGGACAAATTACTAAAAGTGGGAGACAGCAGAGTGTTTGTAGAGAATGATTACTCACTGTACACCAGGCAAAATAAGAGTAAATTTATTCCACTATTTAGGAAATGTCGAGAGCCAGGCATGAGATTCAAACTGCTATACCCAGGTATGTTCAAAATATTCTTTCCTGGAGGGGCAAAAATCATTTTTTGATAAAGTACATGCTAAGGAGGAAGTACAAAAGTTTGTCCAACAAAAAGTGAGCTGTGAAACAGAAGGAGATTCTGCTTCTTGTTCTTCTGATAATAAAGACCACAGAGAGACTTTGCCAGTGAAACATTTTCCAATGTTTCAATGGGAAAAGCTTGAATCAAGGAAAAAAGCCCAAGAGCTAACTAGAAGAATCAAGAGTGCATTGGAAATTAAGCAGAGACAGGATTTGGGAGATGAAGTTGAACAGGAATAAAAACAGTAACTTGGAAATTGACAAATGTGGGATTACAAAGCAATAATTCCGTCTGTAAAACATGAGATAACAAGAAATTCTGGAAATACTGGATATTCTGATAAAGAGAAATGGCTAGGAGATAATGTTCTCTGAAAGCATGCAATTGTTTTCCCAGCTGGGAGAGCTATAAAGTTAAGACAAAGCCAGACAACATATAGTAGAAGCACAAGCTGCACCATGCGTCTTAGCATGGATAACCTTTCTTTTAGGTTAACTTAAGTCTATGGGTGTGGCTGTCAGTTCAGAACATTTGTTCCTATTAGGAGGGTAAAACTTCAATATTTGAAGATTACATAGTTTTGTGTGTTAGTGTTATGTTAATAGGTTTTAGGGGGTATTGGGATGTGTTTTGTTTTAGAGGGGTTTCAGTAAAATAAAAAGTTTTGTAATGTGACAATCTCAAATGGATATGACAAGAAACAGCTATATAAACAATCAACCTACTGAACAGTGTGTGCATGTAACACAAAAGCTGGAACTAGACATTTATCAGAAAAGCTGTTTTACATAAAAAGGTGAGAATAATAACTTTTTAACATAGTGATGCTTTCTGTAATGTCTTTAAATGTCACTGGCCTCGCAGATAAATACAAAAGAATAGAACTGTAGTGCAATTAGCTATGCTACAGGAAACACTTGAAAAGCACTGAACATGTGAATTTGATAAAGAAACATTTTCAGGATGGTTATTCAGAGGAATACCTGGGACAAAGACAAAAAGGAGTGCTTAATGTCAATTGCAACAGGAGCTCCAGTAGTGATAGAAGGGGATAAAAAAGATAATAATGGTAGATTTGTAGTACTAAAGGGCTAGTGGAATGGAATTATACTGGCATGTAGTTATATTCCCCCTAAAACTGCTATAATGAAGCTTAAGAAAATTCTGGGAGAAATAATAATAATATTTCAGCAAGGAATATTGCTTATAGGTGGAGACTGGAATTTGATTTTCAGCAGTGAAGATATGTCTGGGGGCCCAGAAGGGAAAAATATAACAAAGGAGGGTAGATTTTTGAAGAAATCCCTGACAGTATTTGGTATGGAAGATGTCAGTTCAGTACTATGGGTCCGGAGTGAATTTATATATTATTCCCTAAGGTGCAAAAACTGGGTGATGCTAGACAGAATTTACATTTCACAGGAATATGTGCATTTAATTGAAAGTCTTGATATGCACCCAATAAGTATTTTATATCACGTGCCAATAATAACTAAAATAAATCATGGGGTAATGAAATAAAAGTGAGACACTTGCACTTTCCCACCTCTCTGTTGAAAAGCGAGGAATTTAAGGAATGGTTAGTGGAAATTATTCAGGCGCTATTAGAGAAGATAGAACTTTCTTCTGAAAATATAGGTAAGGAGTGGGATAAAATTAAAGTGGAGTTTAACAATATTGTTAGAGGTGCAAAAACGACTTAAGGGTACAGCTGAGTACAAAAGAAGAAAACTGAAAGAAATTGTTCCAAACGTGCCAAAAATCACAAACTGTAGAAACAAACAAAGACTAAGCAGTCGAACACTCCCAAGATGAATTTATTCACTGTAATCGATGTGAGCAAAGTACACAACCAAGCTTTCGGTGAGCTCAATGTCCCACCTTCATCAGACAACATTACAAGCTAAGCATCACAGTTTAAGTACTATTCCATTAATTAATTAATTAAAATCAATCATATTAACACATTATCAAATTAAAAAATTACATTTATATAATATTATAAATACAAACTAAGGACTTCCTATAGTCGCTAGGTGAAAACACTTCATTAACTAAAAACCAGTTTAAAACCAATGTTAAGGTTATATTTAAAATTATGTTTTACAAGGGCTCAAAAAGTTGTGACCTAAACAAATGTGCTAGGTCAAAAACCTTTTATCAATTTAATTTTATAATTCTTCTATGTATATCTTATATATATATACACACACACACTCACATATATATGTGTATATATATATATATATATATATATATATATATGCGTGTGTGCACACGCATGCATACCCACATACGTACACACACATGCGCAACCACATACGTGCAAATATATATGTAGGCACATATGTATACACACACACACACATACATATACATACACACACACACATAAATATACCCAAGTGAGCATAAAAATGTTCTAATGTTATACGAGTTCCTGTAGAACACAACATTAGCACTTTGTTTATTACAATTGCACATAACCTATAATATATTGTTTATTATACATACAATATATTATGTTTTAAAATCAAGCAAAATAAATTCTCTCACTAAACCAAATTTGAAACACCATACCAATGTCAAAATTCTTTTGTATGTTGCCAAAATAAACCCCCCCCCTTTTCTTTTCTTGATTTCCCTCTTCTTGATTTCCATATGTCTCTGCTTTACACAGACTTTCATAAAATGTCTAAAATATTTGGCTCCCTAAGCTTGGTGAAAGTCCTTTCTTTCTGTTGCATGAGTCATTGTGCTAAAATTTTCTGTGCCCTAGTTATTATAAAAAATAAAAAACAACAGTTGCCTAACAGCAATATTTCTAAACTCATGCATACTATGAAAGTAATCCCCTATTTTATGTTTAGCATTTTGCAGTTGCTCCTTTTCTTGTTCTGTGAGATTACCCCTATTCTGCAATACTTATTTGTCAGTCCCTCTAAATAATTCTTACTACTTTTTTTTTTTTCAAAACAGGTTTATTGTTTTAACATACAAGAGAAAAATAATTCTTACTTCTTACCATATCTCCCTTTCTTTTATTTCCACCATATTGTTAAACTAAAGAAATATAAATAATTGTGCTCAGCTTACACAACCAAAAACTTTAATGCAATAAAATAAAAAAACATAAAGTAAGCTCGTTCGCGACCACATTCGCTTCATCAGACAACTGGCAGTTAAAAGTGTATCATTATATACAACATTAATTACATCATTAATTAATTAATCGGCTGATGTGATAAAGGGTACAGTCAAACATTTTTAAAAAGACACTGATAAACTACTAAAAACACAGAAAAACTGTATACAAAAAACTTTAAAAAGTTAAAAGCATTTTATTATGTCCTATAATAGACTAAAAGTTTTAATGTTTAAGACGTCTTAGTTTCAAAAATGGTTTTACAGAAAAGGCACCATTTAGGCCTGGAAATCTCTCTTCATTTAGTAGGAAAATCCATTTTTGTTCAGCTGCCTCAGTGATACTATCAATATCTCCTCCTCAGGGGTTGGCATCTGTAACTTGAATGACAAAAAACCTAAAAGTGTGTGAGGAATCTGTTTGCATAACATCACTGGCTAATGCATTACTTTCTTTCTGATTTCTGATGTCCCTAATGTGTTCCAAAATCCTGTCCTTCAATAACCTATTTGTTTTCCCTACATAAAATTACATGAACACTGTCTGCAGTAGGCAAAATATACTATGTTAGTAGTTCGATAGTCAGTATAGTAATTAATTCTGATGGTAAAATGCTTAAAGGGGTGTTTATAAAGTGCGTTGGAATAGCAATATTGACATGCAGAACAATGTCTGCAGGGAAAGGTATCCATTCTCATAGATTCACACGTCTTATTAATGGTGATTCTATTGCAAAGATGTTTCAGTGTTTTATTGTTTCTAAAAGAAAATGCAGGTTTGTAACTAATTTTGCTGTGTAGCTCGGGAACTTCTTGTAAGATTTTCCAGTTCCTTTTTATAACATCACAGTAATCATTAATATCACTGGAGTATTGAAAAACAATTCTAAAATTGTCACCAATGAGTGTTTTGCTACTTTGTTCATCATTAGTTCCAAATGAATGGGGTGTTGATATGATTCGATCCTTTCTAACCCTGAATAAATGTTTTGATGATGATCAGGTGAGACTTAGCTGCACTTTGTTAGAGATTATACTAGAGAATAATGTTTTTATTTTTGAAAATGACTTTTATCTTCAAAAGTTAGTGTGGCTATGGGCACTGCTTGTGCCAATAGCTATGCCAACCTGGTATTAACACAGTGGGAATAGACAACACTTCTATCAACAGCAAATGTCTTTTATGAACATATTTTGTGGTATGTATGCTTTGTAGATGATATTTTCCTGCTATGGAAAGGTGATGTCCAGGAACTTGAGAAATTGACTGACTATATGCATAACACAACCGATTTTCTGAAATTCAGTCTCATGTACTGTCATAGTGCAATTGAGTTTTTAGATATGTGTCTGAAGAAGTCAGAGTTGAATCATATAAATAGTATCAAACACAAAACATCTACAAGGAAAAATGCCCTTTTACATAAAAAAGTATGCATCCTCGTAACATGTTAAAAGGCCAAGTGTATAGGGTGCTTAGATTACACGGTAATGATATTGATGCACAAGATGCTGTATGTATAACCAAACAAGCGTTTCTGGAGAGAGGATACTCTGAAAAAGAAATAAAGTTATTGATGAAGCATAGACACATAGAGGTGACCGCTGCAAACCTTACTTTAGAGATGCAACTAATGATGAACAAAGTAGCAAAACACTCATTAGTGACATTTTTAGAATTGTTTTTTAATACTCCAATGATAGTAGTGATTACTGTGATGTTATAAAAAGGAACTGGAAAATCTTACAAGAAGTTCCTGAGCTACAGAGCAAAATTAGTAACAAACCTGCATTTTCTTTTGGACACAATAAAACATTGAAACAACATATTTGCAATAGGATCACCATTAATAAGACGTGTGAATCTATGAGAATGGGTACCTTTCCCTGCAGACATTGTTCTGCATGTTAATGTATCTATTCCAACACACTTTATACACACCCCTTTAAGCATTTTACCATCAGAATGAATTACTATGCTGACTATCGAACTACTAACATAGTATATTTTGCTTACTGCGGACAGTGTCATGCATTTTATGTAGGGAAAACAAATAGGTTATTGAAGGATAGGATTTTGGAACACATTAGGGATGTCGGAAATCGGAAAGAAAGTAATGCATTAATCAGTCATGTTATGCAAACAGATTCCTCACACACTTTTAGTTTTTTTTGTCATTCAAGTTATAGACGCCAACCCCCAAGGAGGAGATATTGATAGCATCACCAAGGCAGCTGAACAAAAATGAATTCTCCTATTAAATGCAGAGAGATTTCCGGGCCTAAATGGTGCATTTTCTGTAAAACCGTTTTTGAACCAAAGACATCTTAAATATTGAAACTTTTAGTTTATTATAAAACATAACAACATGCTTTTAACTTTTAAATTTTTTTGTATACTGTTTTTCTGTCTTTTTAGTAGTTTATCAGTGTATTTTTAAAAATGCTTGACTGTACTCTTTATCACATCAGCTGATTAATTAATTAATGATGTAATTAATGTTGTGTATAATGATACACTTTTAATTGCCAGTTGTCTGATGAAGCGACAGCTTGTGGTCGCGAAAGCGCTTTATGTTTTTTATTTTATTGCATTAAAGTTTTTGGTTATGTAAGCTGAGCACAATTATATATATTTCTTTAGTTTAACAATATGGTGGAAATAGAAAGGGAGATATGGTAAGAAGTAAGAATTATTTTTCTCTTGTATGTTAAAACAATAAACCTGTTTTGAAAAAAAAAAAAGTAGTAAGAATTATTTAGAGGGACTGGCAAATAAGTATTGCAGAATAGGGGTAATCTCACAGAACAAGAAAAGGAGCAACTGCAGAATGCTAAACATAAAATAGGGGATTACTTTCATAGTATGCATGAGTTTAGAAATATTGCTGTTAGGCAACTGTTGTTTTTTATTTTTTATAATAACTAGGGCACAGAAAATTTTAGCACAATGACTCATGCAACAGAAAGAAAGGACTTTCACCAAGCTTAGGGAGCCTAATATTTTAGAAATTTTATGAAAGTCTGTGTAAAGCAGAGAAATATGGAAATCAAGAAGAGGTACAAATGGAAATGTTAATGGAAGAATTAAATATACCAAGGTTAGAGGTAGATGAGGCTCAATTATTAACACTTAGGATAGGAGGAGATTATGTAAAAGTGATTATGTATAGCCAGTCCACATGACAGTCCCAAGGAATCAATGGTATTTCTGTGGAAGTTTGGAAGCTAGGTGGGGAAAAAAAATGATAAAAATTTGGAATGTTTTATTTAACAGTATTTTAAGAGGAGGAGAAGTACCAACATCCTGGAAGAAAGCAGTGTTAGATGTAATACCTAAAGAGGGTAAAGATCCATCGGATTAAGAGGAAACAAGTACCGAAGGGTCTGTGCCTGTGGCAGTTTCTCACAGGCTTGGAGGCTAACTTTTCATTGCATTTGGATTTACTCCAATTTTTTGACAGGGTTGGTTGCGAACTGTTGGAAATCAGGGTTTGGTACAATAAATTAAGAGAGAGCTTAGCGAGAGACCTGGATGAAGCCATTAATATAAATAATGATTACAAACAGTTTAGAGTCGAGCATTTTCATATATTTAATAGCATCCAACAACAGATGCAGAGAATGTGGGCTAACAAGATGAAGAAGCTGGATTGTGATAGTGACGATTATTTAAGGGCCTAGCCTATCCAGCACCACCATTATCCCAAAGTTGGGGAAAGAAGAGGATCTTTAATTTTAGGGTTGACCAACAGGGGGATGATACTTCCAATTCCAACAATGGGCAATTAGCACCATTTACAATGCATTTAGAGCCTGGTAACATCACTAATACTTCCAGTCTTCCCATGAGACGCTCAGAACAGATCAAGGAGAGGCATTGCAACCAGCAACAGGGCAACCAACCAACTGGCCAGGATTTTCACCAGCCCCCATTATAGGAACCAACCATTCACGATGAACATAGCCCAACCTCCCAGGAACAACAATGGACATGCCTACAATGGGAGAGGGACAGTTTAGAGCAACTGGAACATATGAGGATGGTGGATGGGACTTACTTGCTGACTTTGAACATAACAACACCAATCTTAGCATAGTGAACAATACCGAAGGGGATTTTAAAATTTGCAACTTTTTGGGGACTGCTTTGGATACTACCATGGCAGATTTATTATCTAAAGGTATGACTTTCGTCCCAAGTAGTGGGATTAATAGGTTCATAGGTTGGTACTAGGCTATCGGCCGTAGGGCCTATACAAGCCTAGCCATAACAATTCCCTGGCTATTTCTTCCCACACTATTTACTTCCCTGGACCCATGTCTAGCAGGGCGACTGACGTGATCCCTGGGGTGAATTTCCTTTCTCCCATCCAGTCATCAAGGTTCCTTTTGAAGAGGGCCAAAGAAGCTCTCTGCTTGACATGTATGGGCAATCTATTCCAGAGTCTGGGGAGTCTCTGGGTCAGGAACCTATCCCTCCAGTATATTTTGTTTATTGTGATGACAAGGTTTAGATCCCTGGAGTGTGTGGCTCTGAGGGATTGGGATTTCTTTAAGTGTAGCATGTCCAACAACTCTGGGTTTGACATGGCCTTGTATGTTAAGCAGTGATCGCCTTGGAGTAGACGATATGCGACAAGAGTAGAGCTAGAGTTTTTTAAGGTGGTCAGCATAGGGCATCTGCTTTAGGCCTGTGATTTTTTTAGTGAGATATTTCTGTGGCCTTTCCAGTTGTTGCAGATGTCATGAGAGGTACATAGCAAATGGGGCGTTGTATTCTATAATGGGTCTAATGAGGGATGAGTACAGTGGGACAATGAACTCTTTTTTTCTGGATGAAATCTTCCTAACATTCTACTTGATTTAAAGCTGTTTATGATGAAGTTGAACTTAGCCCTGCTGTTTGATAGTACTAATATTCAGCAAGATGAATGTAGAATTTTTAGTACATTTAACCCCCCTTTGCATCCGGCTTTAATTGTTTTTGAGAAAGTATCCAGGGGGGGAAGTCACCATGGGTATATTGGGAATCTTACTGAACAAGAAAAAGCCTTACTAGGCTTTTTGAAAATGCAGACGTTGCGTATCATGAAGCCAACAAAGGAGGAGGTCTGGTAATTATGGACCTTTTTGATTACCACAGGAGAATGTGTGAACTACTGGACATTGAAGCTTATGCTAGAGTATCACTAAATAAGGTTAATGGTACTTATAGGAGGGTATATGGGCAGATTAATGACATGTTTATCGAATGACATATCATGTTGGATCTGTATATTTTTTTGAATTTGACATCATCTTTAATGCTCATTATTTCTGGGGTTCTGAAAATACAAGTATAATAAACCTCCCTTTACGTACAGTAGTTGATAGGAGGAATTCCTTAACATCAGCATGTGCTAAGTATCAGGATACAGTACTTAAAAAAAAGTTTATGGACTCTGAAAAGCATACTTGCAAGGACTCTTGGAGTCTTTAGGTGCCATTAACAAGTTGAAGTATGACTCAGATCACAATTTAGCCACTGTTGACATCAAAGATTTGTATACAGTTATACCGCAGGTGGAGGGCATCCAATGGGATTTTTTGAGAACGAAAGGGGTTTCTCAGGAGGAAATTAATCTTTTTGAGGAATTGTTTGAGATTGTGCTTGATAATAATTTCTTTTTGTTCTGAAAGCCAATTTTATTTACAAAAAAGTGGGGTAGCAATGGGTTCCCCATGCAGAGCAGATTTTGCAAACTTATTTATGGCCCATTGGGAACACAGATTTGTGTTTAATAGTACCTATTGGGGTAAAATCAAATTATATCAGCTTTATTTGGATGATTTATTTCATATGTGGGAAGGAAACGAAAATGAATTTGAAGAATTTATGAAGTGCATTAATACTACTACTAACTTTCTAAGGTTCTCCAAGGAATTTAATACTAATGAAATATCGTATTTGGATGCCAGGTTAATTAAGGATAGAACCAATAAGCGGTATATTTCCACGATTTTTAGGAAAATACCTACTCCAATAGCTTTTTGGACTTCTCAAGTTCCCATCCCACTCATCAGAAGAGGTCATCAGCGAAGGGGCAAGTTGGTAAGAGCTACAAGAATGGTAACCTTAGAGGACCATTTCCAACAAGAATGTGACCAATTGATGCTTATGTTTGGGAGGAGAGGGGTACCATACTCAGTTATTGAGTTGAGAAACGAAGTTTCCTATAAGAGGTGTATAGGTTTTTATCATCCTCTTTTGGGTGCCCCAATTAAACCCCAATGTGAGATATAGGGAGCCCCTGTAGAAGTGATTGGTAATAGATACACCCTGGATAATTTTACCTTGGACGCAGCTTACTTTATTAAGCAATTTAACATTAACCATAGTGATATCAGAAGGATCTTGTTTAAGAATTGGCCTATTCTGGCAAATGACAGCCACTTGAGGGGAAAATTTCAGACAATCATGAAGATAATCTTTAGAAGGGGCTATAATTTTAAATGTATATTACAAAACGTGAACAATTCTTGTTCAGACACCAAACCATGGATGGCAAAATGTGGGAGGTGTTCTTGGTATTCAAAAATTAATCAGGTTGATAGGTTCCAGATAGGGATTCTGAAATGCAAGATCTTTTATATGCTCGATTGTAATTCCAGAGGAGTTGTACATTTGGCCACGTGCCAACAATGTTCAGATTTTTACATAGGCAAGACCAAATGTAGAATGAAGGAAAGGATTTGTGAACATGAATATGCAGTAAGGAAAGCGCAATGGACCAATGCATTGGCAAGACATGTTAAACAATACCCTGGTCATACTTTTAAATATATGGCTATTGACACAGTTAGAATAGGTCCATGGGGGGGCCCTGTAAATCTCCTGTTGGAGAAAAAAGAGCGTATTTGGCAGCTCAAACTTAATGACTTTAGTTGGCCTGGTCTTAATGACCATTGCTCAATTTCATGTTTACTGAAACTTAGAGCCTTAACTAATAAGTATTTTAGATTATACTTGGTTTATTAAGAGTATAATAATGTTGTTGTTTGTCTTTTTTTGGCTTTTTCTGGTTAGGGGTCACCACAGCGGAACTCCAGTCCTCTAATGACTGGCAGTAGATTTTTATGGTGTCGAGTTGCCAGCCTGACACCCAACCTTCAGCGAAGGCACGCCCATTTACAAATGTATTTCGGAGCCCACTCAACCGCAGGGAGGACATGCAGACTCCACACAGAAGGTACTCCAGCCAAGAATCGAACAGGAGAACCTCTTGCTGTGAGGCAACAATGCTACCGCTGTACCACCGCGGCTTACAAGAGTATAATAATGTATGATAGTGTTATATTTACATGCATATACAGTGGATATAAAATGTTTACCCACCCCTGTTAAAATGCCAGTTTTTTTTGTGATATAAAAAAATTAGACCACAATAAATCATTTCAAAACTTTTCCCACCTTTAATGTGACCTATAAACCTGTACATTTCAATTAAAAAACAAATCTGTTAGGAGAAAAATATAAAAAATAAAAAACATACAATAAGCTGGTTCATAAGTGTGCACACCCTTAAACTAATACTTTGTTGAAGCACCATTTGATTTAATTACAGCATTCAGTCTTCTTGGGCACACACCTGCCATCAGTTAGAGACTCTGATTAACCCCAAATAAAGTTCAGCTGTCCTAGTAGGATTTTCCTGACATTTACTCAGTTGCCAGCTACAGCAAAAGCCATAGTTCACAGAGAGGATACAAAGCATCAAAGGGATCTCATTGCTGAAAGTTATCAGTCAGGAGAAGGGTACAAAAAAATTCCACAGCATTGGATATACAATGGAAGTCAGTCATCAAAAAGTGGACAAAATATGGGACAACAGTGACGTTGCAAAGAACTGGACGTCCCTCCAAAATGGATGAAAAGACACGAAAACTGGTCACGGAGGCTGCCAAGAGACCTACAGCAACACCGAAGGAGCTGCAGGAATTTCTGGTAAGTACTGGTTGTGTACTACATGTGACAGCAGTCTCCCATATTCTCCATATGTCTGGGCTGTGGGGTAGGGTTGCAAGACGGAAGCCTTTTCTTGTACAGAAAAACATCCAGGCCCAGCTAAAATTTGCAAAACAATACATTGTTTCCCAAAAGCATGTGGGAAAATGTGTTATGGTCTCATGAGGCCAAGGTTGAACTTTTTGGCCACATTTCCAAAAGGTATATTTGGCACAAAAACAACACTTCACATCACCAAAAGAACACCATCCCCATGGTGAAGCATAGTGGTGGCAGTGTCATGCTTTGGGGTTTCTTTTCTTCAGTTGGTACTGGGGCTTTAGTCAAGGTGGAGGGAATTATGAACAGTGCCAAATGCCAGTCAGTTTTGACCCCAAACCTTCAGGCATCTGCTAGAAAGTTGAAGATGAAGAGGAATTTCACCTTTCAACACAACAATGACCCCAAGCATACATCCAAATCAACAAAAGAATGGCTTCACCAGAAGAAAATTAAAGTTTTTAAATGGCCCAGCCAGAGCCCAGACTTAAATCTAATAGAAAATCTGTGGGGTGACCTGAAGAGGGCTGTGCACAAAAGATGCCCTCGCAATCTGACAGATTTGGAGATTTTTGCAAGGAGAAGTGGGCAAATATTGCCAAGTCAAGATGTGCCATGCTAATAGACTCCTATCCAAAAAGACTGAATGCTGTAATTAAATCAAAAGATGCTTCAACAAAGTATTATTTTAAGGATGTGCACACTTATGCAGCCAGCTTATTGTACGTTTTTTTTTTATATTTTTCCCCTAACAGATTTGTTTGTTTTTCAATTGAATTGTACAGGATATAGGTCACATTAAAGGTGGGAAAAGGTTTGAAATGATTTATTGTGGTCTCATTTTTTTATATCACAAAAACCTGGCATTTTAACAGGGGGTGTGTATATATGCACTATATATATATATATATATATATATATATATATATATAAATATATATATATATATATATATATATATATATATATATATATATATATATATATATAGTTTTTCCCTTTTATTTTCATGTTTTATGTAATGATTTTAAAGAAATGTGAAGTCTAGTTTTTATAATGAGGCTTTTGGATGTACGTCTGGGGTGGAGTGAATAATTAATGTTGATGTTTCTTAGGAGGGAGTTTTGATTGGTGAATTTTTAATATAAAATGGTGAATGGGGAATATCTTAACATCTGATGAAGTTCACCTGTGTTTAGTGGATGAAAGCGCTAACGAAGATAAATCTTTTTTACTGGTTGTTTCCTAGTCCATGTTCCTCATTTTATGTTGTTTTTCATAAATTGTCATTTTTCATTGAGTTTCAAAGATCCATCAGATCCAGCTTCATACAGGCCCATTTCAGTACTAAACCATGATTATGAAGTGTCTATGTCTGTAATAACTAAACAAATGGCAAATGTGATGCCAAATTGATAGATATGCTTCAGTGTGGTTTTGTGGAGGGGAGGCAAATATTTGACAACATTAATAGAACATTGATGATCCAGAGGGAAGCAGAATGTAAGAACATGCCACTGTTGTTGGTGGGTCTTGATGCAGAGAAAGCATTTGACAGAGTAAGCTGGAACTTTATAAGTAAGGCAGTGGAAGCATTTGCATTCCCAGATAAAATTATAAGGTTGATTAGAAGGATATATGAGGGAGCGATGGTGAAAATTAAAGTGGATGGGTTCCTCTCTGATAATTTCTGCTTGAGCAGAAGAATCAGGCAGGGGTGTCCTCTTCCCCTTTGTTATGTGCATTATATTTACAATCACTGGCAAATAAAATAAGGGATTCAAAAATTCAAGGTTGTAATTGGTATGATAGTCAAGAAAAGCTGTCTCTTTTTGAGAATGATGTAATTTTATACCCAATAAAACAAGAAAAGTACATTTCAGTGTTGTGGAACATTTTAAGACAGTTTGAAATCTTTTCGGGATACAAAATGAATGAAGCTAAAATAAAGGCAATAGAGTAAATTATTAATCCACACACGTATTGGTTCAGCAATAACCATATTTATGGGAACATGATAAAATGAAGTACTTAGGAGTATGGATTAAAAATGATTCCAGTGTGGCAGTCAAGGATAATGTGAGAATAGATTAAACAAAAGGTAATACAAAAACTGAGAAGTTGGAATCTGTGTTATATGGATATGGATAAAGGTATAGGCAGTTAAAATGTTTTTAGTCCCTTTAGTCTTGTACACATGCAAAGCATATTTTATCAACCAGAGGAGAAGTTGTGGATAGCAATTAAATAGCTGAAGGGTTTCATCTGGAAGGGGAAGATGGCAAAAGTCAATTGGGATAAGCTGATTCTTCCAAAAGAACAAGGCAGATTGGGATTACCCAATTTGAAGGGATATTTAAGATTTATACAGTTAAGACTCCTATACATAGGACAGCAGAAACCTATAATTCAAGGTGGAAAGGGATGATGATGAAAATGGGAAAGCTCAAGAAATGAGGAGAGACTGGGGTTTTGGATGCAGACGTTTAAGGAGAATTATAATAATCATGCAGAATATTATATTTGTAAAGTAGCAAGAAGTATTGTAAGAACTAAGCCAACATGGGAATGGAGAAGGGAGATTCTGCCAGTAGGGATAACTGCAATTAGGAATATAGAAAATAAGCAAGAGGGGGCTGGAATTTACTGGAGAAAACTGGCAAAGGAACCAAGGTATTGGGAGCAAATAACTAGAGAGGGAAAGATAATAGAATGGGAAGACACCAAGAATTTATTTGGACTGCAGGGAAGAGATTGACTTCCTTATTAAGGATTGATATTTTAGTATAGGCAAAGAGAAAGAAATGGGAGGGTCCTAAATGAAAGACCAGCACTGGTAGAGTTTTTAGTAGAATCTAGAACAGAAGCTGCTGTTAAAAATGGAATTAGTAGAGCATGTAAAATATTGCATGATAACTTTAAGAATCAATCAAAGAAGGTTAGAAAGGACTGAGAAGAGCGAAGCAATTCACAAAGAAACAGTGCCGGGATATATGTATGTCTCCCAAATATGCAACAAAATCTAGAGGATTTAGAATTTTTGCCTGGAAATGTTTACATAGATATTTTTATACCTGTATAGACTCCAAATAATTTTTCCTCTGGTAGACAACAAATGTTGGAGGTGTAATGCAGAAGAAAGAAGTAATTGGGAACATAATTTCTGGGAGTGTAATGAGTTGGCAGACTTTAAAGATTCCTTGCAGACTACTCTATCAGAGATACTGGGTGAGCAAATTGTGTCTAGGATAATGATTTTTCTGAACTATGACAACAGAATCAGACTTGTCTAGACATAGTAAGGCCTTGCAGAGTCTTAGTATGGTGACTGCCAAAAAAGCAATTACTAGAAAATGGAAATCAAAGTCCAAACCAACTGTACTAGAATTAGTGAATACAGTAACAGAGATAAAACAACTGTAATTGGGATCTTTAGAAAAGGGTAGGAGTAAATTACATAGAAAAAAAGGGAATTGTGGGAACCATACATACAGGAGAGGAATGAGGTTTAAAAGAACGCAGGGTTTGAATTAGCTATGTAATGTTTCACTGACAGTGATTGGGTAGATTATAAGTGATGTATAATGTTTGCAACTAAAATTATGTCAGTATGGTTTGTGATGCATAATGCTTGCAACTAAGATTACGCCAATATGGTTTGTTTTCATTTATATAAATGTATGATTGCCTGTGTCATAAGTGATACTTTAATAAAGATGTTCCTTGTTTAAAAAAAGGGGGTTGATCCTCATCCACCGGACCATACTTTTTGTTATTCCTTGCTATATTCTGGTAAATGCTGGACTCAGGTGTCATAGAACCAGTGCCTCCTTTGTAACGAATGTCAGGTTTCTATTCCAGAATTTTTCTGGTTCCCAAAAAACAGCTGTTGTGGAGACTGGTGTTAGACCTATCTTTTCTAAATACCTTTGTCAAGTTCCCCAAGTTCAAGATGCTCACCCAGCAGACAGGGCTTCTTCTATGGTGACCCTGGACTTGAAGAATACTTATCGCCATATCCCCATTGCTCATCACTTCAGGAGATATCTGAGATTTGTTGTGTCTGGTTTGTGCTATCAGTTCTCTGCATTGCCCTTTGAGCTGTCCACTGCACCCCAAGTGTTTACCATATGCCTTACTCCAGTAGTGGCCCACTGTCAGATTCTTGCCATTCCCATTTTTCCCTACTTGGATGATTTGCTGATCTGTGCGAAATCTGTATCCAGGCGTTTGCAACCTTACTCTTCCATCTAGGATTCAAGTTCAACCTTCAGAATTTGTGTCTGACACCATTGCAAATCCTGGGGTGCTTTATCAACACAGAAAAAAGAATGACCTTTCTTTCTGAAGACAAGGTCCTTTCTTACCAGACAGTGTTTCAGGAATCCTCTCCAGGAGGAGCTTCACCTTGGCAAGACAATTCCTAAATATTCGAGGGCTTATGGCATCCACGATTCTCATGATACCACTATTCCATTTCCATCTGAGAAAATCTCAATGGTATTCCCAGAATTGTTGGGCCCACCACATGCATTCCTTGGAATCTCATTGCCAGTGCTGCCATTCATCAGGCAAGAGTTACAGTGATAGAGAACTCAGTTGAGTATCAATTCTGGATTTCCCTTCATCCCTCCTGTTCCAATGCAGTCTGTCCACACCAATTAATTTGACTTCACCTGGGGAGCTATGTCAGTGGGAGTACAAGTGTAGGCCACCTGGAGCCCAAGGACATATGGAAGTACATCACTGTCAAGGAAATATTAGTGGTGATCCACATCTTGAATGTCCTTCACCAATGGACTCTGGGTTGGACAGCACCACAGTGATGTGGTACCTCAACAAACAAGAGGGTATAAACATCATACCCTCTGTACTGGTTAGCAGTTATGGGCTGGGAGCTAGCTCTGTGGTATTCTCTGATTTTTTTATGAATCATACATCCCGTCAGAGCAAAATATCGAGGCAGACAGACCAAGGACATGGGCAGACCCACATGACTAGCAACTCAAGATAGTGGTGTTCCAGGATCTAATCCACATATGGAGAGCACCTCAAATTTATCTGTTTATCTCCTTTAGAAACAGACAGCTGGAGAAATTTTGTTCTAGATTTTCTTGCAGTCATGATTGGAGGACAGACACATTCTCATTCACTTGGATTGGAATATTCCTGTATGCATTTCTACCCTTTCCTCTGATTCACTAGGTACGTCTGAAGGTTCAGTAAGAAATGCCAAAGATCTTGTAGTGACCCCTGTACTGGTGCAGGCAATCTTGGTTCTCCCATCTAATGGTGTTGACCGAGGGCAATTACCACAGACTTCCTCACACTCTGGATTTGCTCTGGATTTGCTCCCACAGTCTCAGGGGCTACTGGTGCACCCAAGTTTGGAGTAACTACAACTAACAGCCTGGACAATTCAGTCTTGACTCCATTTGGGTACCTGTTTCATAAGGATGTGCAGCAAGTATTACAGGAGGCTAGAAAACCTGCTACTACAAAATCTTATGTTTACAAATAGATGAGGTTTTCTAAGTAGTACCTAAATAGGACAGAGGATCCCTTGAGGTTAATATCCCTCTGGTCTTGAAATATTTGTGAAAGTTACTTCAGGATGGCTTATTGTATGTCCATTAAGGTGCATTTAGAAGACATCTCTGCATGTCTGCCACCGGGCCACCCTCTTCCTTCTCTTTTGGTAAACAGTCTGTATTGCATATGAGACCCCCTAGCAAGCATATTCTTCCTTCGTGGGATCTCGGATACATTCTGGAAAAATTGACCTTACCACATTTCAAACTAGTCACTCAGTCTGATCTGAAGTTCATAACATGGAAAACTGTTTTGCTTATGGTTCTGACATCTGCAAGGTGAGTCACTGAGCTGCAAGCTCTTGTGATAGGAGAACCTTACCTGATTTTCCAAAGGGATAGGATTGTGTTGCTGAAAGTGGTCTCAGAATTCACTGTCAGTCACTCTCTTCACCTTTCTGTGTTCTTCCAGAACTTGAGAATAGGGAGTGAGAATACCTCATACCTTGGATGTACATCGGCAGTTCAGGTACTATCTTGACAGAATAGAACCCTTCAGGAAGCCTGAAAGGCTTTTTTATTTCCTATACAGGAACAAAAAAGGGTCTACTTGTTTCTAAGACACTATTATTCATTGGCTGTCCTCTAGTGTTGTTTTTTTTTGTTATACTTACCATGGCAAGGTGAATCCAGGCAAGGTAAAAATGCATTCCACCAGGGCCTTTTCCTCTTTTGTGGCATATTGGAAAGGACTGGATTCTAGAAGTATTCTGGAGGCAGCAACTTGGTCCTCTGTCCATAGCTTTGTGAAGCACTGCAAGCTGGATGCTTTTTTCTAAATCCAGAGCAGGCTTCACCAAGACCATTCCCAGAGGATCCTAAACCCTTATCCTTCTTCCGCCCAAGCTGGGTAAGCTTTGGAAATCAACCCATATGCTAGTAAGGCTGAGTATTTGTTGAGCATACTGCAGTTGCGTAAGACCTCCTTAACTTATAATAGTAGATGTTCATAGAAGGCACTGCCTTTCTGGCAGTACCCTCCCACCACCCCCCTTTTTTGAATGTTCATGATTTAATATTGGAGTTGCTGTTAAGTTATGTGTAGTGGCCTTTATTTGTGTGTGTGTGTGTGTGTGTGTGTATGTAGTTTTTAGTTTGGAACAGATGTTCACAAAGCTTGTGTCTTACTCTTCTCTTCCTGATGGACCCTAGATTACTGAAAACGCCCTGTCTGTGAGTCTGAAAGGCAGTCCCTGTACTGCCAGACAATTGGTCCACCACACCCACAGACAAGCAGTGGGAGGAGTTCTGAGACTGTCCAGAGAGAATGAGAGGATAGCAGGGTACTACTACCAATGTCCCAGTAAGGCAGTCTGTGAACATCTACTGTTACAGGTAAATAAGACTTACACAACTGTACTTTTTAATTCCTGTTTGAGGTAGGCTCATTGATGGCAAAACATTTATACCTATTATTCTCACTAGCTTGTTAGGAAAACGTTTTGAGGGATATTGATAAAAATAATGAATGCTGAAAGGGATCTTGTTTTTTATGGTATATAGATCACATTTTTATTTCTAAAGGAAGATTGTGACCAAATTGTTTTATGCAGATGTGGTGCGGATTCTTGACAGTACTATTCCTGAATAATTTTTCTAGACTTAGCTAAAGGTTTCAATTCTGTACCACATAGAACCATTTTGCCTACATTAAAAAGTTGTGGATTTGATCAGTATGTGGGTAATATGGATAGAGAATTGGCTAGGTGATAGAACAGCTATGATGTCCTTCTGTTCACTTGCTGCAGTATTCTTTGCTTGGATATTCCTGCCTGAAGGTGCCTGACAGCCAGTATACAAAAGCTTCTTGCCACTATATAGGGTACGTGGTATGTCTGACAATGGCTGCAATTGGATGTAGGCCATAAAACCGACATATGCATGTACCATCCTCATAACTTTTCTTCCTCCAGTTAGAACGCCAGCTCCAACCATTGGTCATACAGTTTCCAGTAATTCTGACTTCTGCTTTCAGATATGTGGCCTGTTGGGGAATTTCTTTTTCCTGCTCTTTATGTCATCCAGGAAGGACAAGTGCCACTGTGGAAGACAAATTCCACATAAGGACAACCATATCCAGTGTCTTTTTTTGCCTAGCCCACTGTGACCATAAGTCATGCAGTGTTTTCCAGTCGTTCGTTCTTAAGACCCATAGAAGTAGGCTTTTGTCACCAGCTTTATATCTGGAAAAATGGCTTAAATAGTTAACTAAGCACACTGCGGATTCTTCGAGGTCTGAAGCTGAGCCACTGAAGCAAAAGGCTAAGAAACCTCATCACCTCTCCCATCCGACATATCTCCCGAGGAGCTTGTCGACTCGAAGGCACGTCCAATTCTGAGGTCACCTTAACTTCTGCCGCGAGCACGTCTCAAGAGGTGGAACAGACATCTGATATGGCTGTTAAGGGGGTGCCCAGACTCAAATGCATCGAGGAACCTAGGGATTTACAGCAGACATCTGCTACAGGTCCACTCCAGCCTGAAACCATCGAACTCAGGCATTCATCTGGTCCGCAATGTTACAAAAGACAGTCTCCCCAGCGAAGAAAAAACAAAAGACAAAGCATGTCTCCACTGCTAAAGAGGCTCCTGCAGATTGGCAGGCCTTCTCTTAGAGCATTTTTCAGGCCTTCATGCCTCTTAATCAGCCTACCCCTCAACCTAGCCCCACCCCAGACTCTGTTTTCCCAGAAAAGAGCTAGGGACCCAGATTCTTCAGATGAATCATCTTCTGATGAAGAAGAATCTTTAAACTACTCTACTCAAATCCCCTCCCCTCAGGAATACATCTCCTCTGAGGAGGAGTCAGTGGGTGCAGATCCTCCCATGGATGAAATGTCCTTCGGGGACACCATCCTGAAGATGCGTGAACATTGTAAATGAGAGTCTTTCCAAATCTCAGATGGTCAAAAAAGATATTACCAACTTCTGCAAGTGGACCTTCCCAGCTCTTCTGCCATGCCACCAGTACATCCAGCTTTTTTGGATGCTTTCCACCATGCATCCCAAAACCCAGACTCTCAGGCTCCAGCTCCCAAAATGCCAGACCATTTCTACAAAGTCCCTGAGGACTGCCAATTTCTTTTTAGGTGCCTGGCTGCAGACTGGGCAGTCATCTCTGTTGCTACTGACAAGCCTTCCAGGATGCTGTCTCTTACCTCCCTACTCTGATCAGACAAGGAGAGTATAACCCTGGAAAGACTAGGGGAAAAAGGGATACACTTCCGCCACTTTGGCTTTCAGAGCCATCAACTACCTGACACATATGACTAAATACTCCCTAGAACTTGTCTCAAGCAACTTCTGGTATCTCAGAGTTCCCAGATTCTGTGGGAAACCACTTAGCACTGAACCTTTTAGGAGCTTGTTCCCAAGTGCAAAGACACTCCATTAAATGCAGCAGTGATGCTGCTGAGGCCTGCCCTAGGGTAGCTGCTACCGGGTCAGTACTCCAAAGTTTCTCGTGGCTTAGACTTCAGCCACTGCAGGACGATTTCCAATCCAAATTAATGGATGCCCCTCTAGACAATACAGCCTTGTTTGGGCCATCTGGAGCTGTTCTTTTCAAAACCCTACACGAAAAAGTCTAAGGAACTCAGAGTTAAAGCACCTTTTAGTTTCCAAGGCACCCAGGTTCCATAGGAATTTTTCCTCTAAGCCTGTCTATGTTCATATCTATTCTCAGCACCAACAAAGAAGAGCTTCTAGAGGAGGTAAGAGACCACAGTGGACTAGGGCTCCTCAGGCACCACCCCAACAAAAACAGCCCTTTCCAGACAGAGCAGGGAGTATATGACTACTCTGAAAATGTTCCAGCTACCATTTCTCCCCCACACACAAATGCTGTCATAATTTATGTAATGTTGCTTAGGTTATATGACATATAGCAATACATGTGAATTAAAATGTTGGTTATGTTAATTATAGTGTGATTACTTTTTTATGAATGCAAATTTGCCTGTATCACAAGTGATTATTCAATAAAGGTGTTTGAAAGAAAAGAAAGACATGGCAAACCATTACCCAAGACAATTGGGTCCTTTCCATAATCAAAAAAGGATACTTTATGGTTTGGCACTCCACTCACACCTTTCTGGGCATTCCACAACCATGCAGAGAACAACTTCATCTCTTCCCAGATCTTCTCTCAGATTTGTGACAACAGGACTTCATTCAAATAGTTCCCAATACCTCCAGAGAGAAAGGATTATATTCAAGAATGTTCCTAGTGGCCAGAAAGGATGGCCCCCTGTAGGCCAGTCCTAGACTTATCTCATATCAAAACCTTCTTAAAGGTTCCCTCCTTCAGAATTCTAACTCTACAAACCCTTTTTCTTCTGCTTCTCCCACATGGATTTGTGGCCTGTCTAGCCTATCTCCACTTCGCCATTCACCCTAGGTACAGGAAAGTTTTACATTTTTTCTGTGGGTTCATGGTATTTTCAATTCTCTGCATTGCCTTTTGGCCTCTCTACTGCCACAAGAGTTTTCATAAAATGTTTGACTCCAGTGATTGCTCACTGCAGGCTCCTGGGTATCCAGATTTCTCATACCTGGATGACCTGCTGTTATAGGCCCCAAATACTTGGGTTCTTCAACAGAACCTACAGACTACCATTACCCTCCCGGGAAATCTGAGGCTCACAGTAAACCTTAGAAAATCAACCCTCACCCCATCCCAAGACCACATTTTTCTGGGCTGCCAAATCCAAGTAGACATAAAGAGAGCGTCTCTGCCATCCCAAAAGGCAGAGGACCTTCAGGCCTTCTTTCTGTCTCTCCTTCCATTAAACCACATCACAGCCAGGGAATTCCTCAGAGTACTAGGTTTTATGGCCTCAACAATATCCATGGTACCCCTTGCAAGGCTACATGTGAAATTCCGGTGGTTCCTCAGATCTGTCTGGACCCAACACTCTCATACAGTGGAATACCTCATTCCCCTCATCCCATGCTTGAAGACGGAACTTCTCTGGTGGACTCAGTAGGTAAAACTAAACCCAGGACTACCTCTACATCCTCTAGACTCAGATCAACAACTGTACACGGAAGCATCAGAGACATTTACTGGGGCATAGCCCTGGGTAAATTTACAGTTCAAGGAAAAGAGAACACATCAATGTAAGGGAGATGCGAGCATTGGTCCTAGCCTTATAAACCTTCCATTCCCTCCATCACGCACTAAAATTGTTCACCGACAACATGACTGTACTCTGATATGTGAACAAGCAAGGGGGAACCAGATCCTAACTCCTGTGTAGCCTGGCTGTCCTAGTGTGTGAATTCTTGGCTCAGCACAACATGACAGTTCAGGCTGTGTAAATTCTTTCCAACAGGAATCTTGTAGCAGACTCTCTGAGCAGGTCCTGGACACAATCCCACGAATGGATGCTTCAAAGGCATGTGTTACTGGACATAGTCCACCAATGGGATACTCCACCTATAGACTTATTTGCCTCCCGCATGAACAGATAACTTGCAAAATTCTGAGCCAGAGTCCCAAGTACTCTTGACTTGGAAAGTGGATATCCTGTCCTTCTTTGGAAGGGAATGCTCCTATACACATTCCCTCCCCTTCCTCTAATACCAGAAGTCCTACTAAAAATCAGGCAGGATCAACCACAAATCTTGCTGGTAACTCCCTTTTGGCCAGGACAGCATTGGTTCCCCCTTCTCCTGCAATTAGCCAAGGGCCATCACCACAGGTTACCCCACAGAGCAGACCTCACACAGAGCAGAGGATCCCTTGTACGGCCACAGCTGTCAACACTACAGCTGACACTATGGGTGATATGATTTTAATTCCCTTCAGGCACCTTTTTCTCTGAGGATGTGCTCAGGGTTTTGCAGGAGGCCAGAAAACACAACACTAACAAGTCTTATGAAAAGATTTTCACTGCAGTGTCTCTAGTGGGAGCTATCCTGGCTTATTCATCAGTTAAAGTTCACATATCAGCTGTTTCTGCTTGTCTACCATTATCCCCTCCTCTGGCATCCAGGTTTGAGGTAAAACAATTCCTTAAAGGCATCCTCCACATTAAGCCTCCCAGGAAACCTGTTTTTTTTCTTGAGACCTTAATTTTGTTCTAGAAAAGTAAACATTGCCCCCTTTTGAACCCACTGCTCAACCTGCCTCAAACATTGCTCATGGAAAACTGCCTTGCTAGCTGCTCTGACTTTAGCTAGAAGTGTCTTAAAACCACAAAAACAGCAGAAAAAAAATGCAAATAGCCAATGAAAGAAAAAGTGGTTCAGGCACACCAGAAAACAGCTCACAGTTAATTTATTGCAGTAAAATTACACACAAGGCTTTATCAAGTGAATAAAACACATACAATTACAGCCATTTAAATACCCTATTTCTCAAAAAAAAGGCACCAAGATGTCTTAAAGGTATATAAACTCACTACATACCTGAATAAGCAATTCACATTTTTTCTATATAAAAATAATACTGTTAAAAAACATAAAACATTAATAAATGTTTATGTAGATGTACAAAATATACGAATGTTAACATTTTCTAGAATCGTGAGGAGGTAGCCTTGGAAGTTATTGAGGGGTGGAGTGTCAAATACGTGCCCTTACTAGGTGAAACACAGCAAATCCTTTCATGTCATAGGGGTGATGACAAGCAATATTTCACAAGGGCGCTGGCGATTCCTAGTTTTTATGTGGGGAAATCTGAAAGAGCACCGGGAAAGCGTATTTATGAACACACTTATAATATTAAGAAGAAGAGTCTGAACAATGCTCTTTACAGGCACCTCTCTACACAGCTTAGTCATACTGGATTTCTTTTTAGGATTTTGGAACAGGTTTGTGTAGATCCTTGGGGGGATGACTGGGAGAATTGGCTCAGTTGTAGGGAAACCTACTGGCAAGTTAAGCTTAATGCAGTTAACCCCCCAGGTCTGAATAACCATACTTCCATTAAGTCGTATTTAACAAAGAAGGCTAGAAAATGTTAACATTGGTATATTATGTACATCTACATCAACATTTATTGTTTTATGTTTTTTTAAGAGATTGTATTATTTTTATATGGAAAAAATGTGAATTGCTTGTTATTTAAGTATGCAGTGATTGAGTTTATATACCTTTAAAACATCTTGGCACCTTTTTTTGAGAAATGGATATTTAAATGGCTGTAATTGTATGTGTTTTATTCACTTGATAAAGCCCTGCATTGCGTCAGGGTGAAAGCGCTTGCGTGGAATTGTACAGCAATAAATTAACTGAGCTGTTTTCTGGTGTGCCCAAACCACTTTTTCTTTCATTTCTTTCTTTAGCTAGAATTGTGTTGGCATTTCTCATTTACCGTAGTTGGTAACAGAACATTTCTGTTTTCTAATTTCTGTAAAAAAAAAAAAAAAAAAAACTACCTGTTTTACTCTGTGTATTTCTGTATTTGACAGTGAATGCAAACTCTTTGTTTTCAGACAGTGTGGGTTTCTTCACAGTTATGTCAGAAAAACCAAGAGGTTTCAAAAAGTGCACTTCTTGTGGACATAAAATTCTGAATTTGGATGCTCACAAGGAGTGCGTGCATTGTTTAGGGACTGAACATCTAAAAACGGTATGTAAAATATGCTCCACTTTCAACCCTAGGGCTTTAACAGATCAACGTAATAAACTGATCTGAAGAGGTCTTCTGGCTTCCACTTCTACTTCAGGGGCTGTAATCCCCTCTAAACACAGCAAGTCCACTCCTTTGGAGCATAGGAAGTGCTCCCCTCCAAAGTCCTATGAGATCCAGTGCTGTCAGATCCTAAGACTCGTTCAAATTCAAAGACTTCGGATCCTAAGGCTTCAAATATTGTAGTCATGATTAGTCCAACAGTGAGACCCTTGGATCCTAAGCAGGGTTCTCCTTAAAGGAGTTCTACTCCTCAGTTCACTATCACGTCACTATCACCAACCCCACCTTCAAGTTTGCTTCAAACTCCAAGAAGCACTGTAGGCCTCCTTCCACTTCCTCCTCTAGGTTCTCTAGAAGCTTGTCAGTAGCAGACATGGATAGGATGATGCAAAAGTGTCTCAGAGCTTAGATCCAGATGGGAGTCTTACCAGCTCTGTCCTTGCTAGATCCTTGAATTTGCTAACAACTTAAAAATCTATTTTCTCTCCTTCTCCGATCGGTCCTGTGATTTCGAAGCCCCAGGATCCAAGATCCCCGAGAGGTTCAATGTCTGATCTGAGGAAAGTTACTTCCTCCACTCCACCTATATCCTTGGCTAGTTCTGCTCCAATACCATTGGATCTGAATGGGTCTCAGAGCCAAAGTGTTGGTGCCAGGTCCGAGGGGATAGGCTTGGCTGTGATTTTGTCAGCGCCATCCCTTCCTCTCAAAGCCTCAGCAATGAACAGTTCGGATCCAGCTCCACCCCAGAGTCAGTGATCTAAGGAAGGTCTAGACTTGCCTTCATCTGGAGTTTTGGCTTTGAGGAGGCAGATTAGGTTCTCTCTGGGTCCATCAACTTTTGAGGTGGTGAAAAGGGCTTTTTCTCTCCACAGAGAGCTACCCTCTCATGCCTCAGATTCTGCTCCCTTTCCCCCATTGGTTCCTAGCTCTGAATCACTTGGGCATGTTCCACAGGGACAGCCAGTACCAATAAGTGTCCAGCCTGTTCCATTAGAGGAACTTCCCCTTTCTTCCAGCACCTCGCCTGAACATCCCACAGTGGAGGTACATCAAAAGAGGACATGTAAAAGGAAACACAATGACTCCTCGTTGGAGTATGTTATGGTTGATACCAATTTTGATAAAGGAGAGGAGTCCCCAGATCATCACCAGATGAGATCTCCTTTGTAGATATTCTAGAGATCCTGAGAAAGGTGGCCGGTCTTCCCAAAACCCCTCACCAGAAGAATCAGTGTTTTTGGAAGCTTTTGGTTCTGGCCCATCTGCATCTTGGGTTACCCCCAGTGGATGAACTTATTGATTTAGTTGCCCGTCAGGCTTGGAAGGAATCGGATACCATCAAACCCATTCCTAAAAGACCAAACATGTTTTTGGCCCTCAACTGACAGACCACACTGGAGCAAAGGGGTCCTGATTGATGCTGTCGTGGTGGTGGTGGCAGCCAAGAAAGAGCTAGCAAAACAGAGCTGTATTGTCCATCCACCTGACAGGGACTCTAGAGTATTGTACAGGTTTGGAAAGTGAGTTTTTGCCTTGGCAACCTTTGCCCTAAGGTCACTTAATTACCTGGCACATTATACTCAGTTTCAGAGAGATTTGACCAAGGAGCTTTCAGATACTCTGAGTCCATGTCTGCTGAGGATTTCAAATGGACATCCTCTCAACTGGCCACTCTTTTGTCCACATCCAATGCTTTTATAAGTCTGATCTCTCACACAGCTAAAGGCAACTTACAAACAGCCATTTTGGGTATTGCGATAAGGAGACTTGCCTGGATGCAGCTTTGCGACTTTGTGGAACCTTTTAAGACATCTTTTATTAATGCTCCCTTTGATGGCACTTCCTTGTTTGGGCCATCAGTAAAAGAGACACTTAACCACAGCAAACAAGATGGAAAGACTCTGTCTGCCATAGGAATCAAGTTTTTTTATGCCTCAATGAACATTTTCTAGGAGTCAAGAGAGGTGACAAGAAGATATGGTTCTGGAAATCTCAGGAACCTTTCCAAGATCCACCTGATGACAATTTCTCCAGAGGCACAGGAGAAAATTGCAATGGGGGACATTGCCCTAGAGGCAGAGGAGATCCACAGAATCAGGGTTTTAGAGATTCTTTTTTGGATAGGCCCTTTCACCGCTGCCCAACTGTCCATTGCACCCAGATGCCTAGGCAGTTATAAACCAAGATACATGGGTGCTAAGCATAATATCCAGGGGTTATTACATACCATTTTCCCTTCTTCCATTTTGCAAAAGGAAGAAACTTCCCTATATTCCACCCAGTCAGAGAAAGGCAGCAGCACAAGAAATCTAAAAGCTGCTAGACAAGAGTCATCCAAAAGGTCCCTCCAGACCAGATAGTATTTGGAATGTATTCACGCTTCTTTTTAGTGCCAAAGAAAACAGGGGACCTCAGACCTATTTTGGATCTAAGCAACTTAAATCAGTGTTTAAAGAAAGCAAAGTTCTGAATGGTCACTGTCCAGTTCATTTTACCCTTTCTATGCAAGGATGATTGGATGTGCTCTATAGATCTTCAGGATGTGTAGTATTCCATCAAAATAGACAGGCAATCCAGAAGACATCTTTGCTTCTGGCTGGGAGCCAGTCATTATCAATTCAAAGCCCTACCCTTTGGACTCACTGCAGCCCCAGGGTATTTACCAAATGCATGGCAGTAGTGGCAGCTCACTTGAGACTAAAGCGATTCCAGGTGTTTCCGTATCTAGACAACTGGCTCTTCACCACCTCCTCCAAGTATCTGCTTCTACATGCCATGGACTATTTGCTCCAGATTTGCAATTCTTTGGGCATAACTCTAAATCATGCCAAGTCAAACCTAACCCCAGTCCAGAGCCTGGAGTTCATTAGTGCTCTTCTAGACACAACAAAATAGATAACCTCTCTACCTCCTCATCTTATCTCCACTAGAAGGAGTGTGGTCCATTTTCTCCTTGCTCATTCATCTCCTCCAACAAGGTCAGTACTGCAGGCATTAGATTCCATGGCAGTGGCCATTGTACTACTTCCTTTGGCATGTTTCTGTATGCAAGTTCTACAGTGGATTTTAGCTGTACAATGGCCCATTCTATATCAGCCCTATCCTCTCCAGTTAGGCTCACCCCAGTTTGCAAACACATCTGATGTTTGGTACAATCGGACGATCTACATCTAGGCAGACCCTTTATTCTACCAGCCCCTAAGGCCACAGTGTCCATGGATGCTTCTCAGTTGGGGTGTGTGGGCATTTCTTGGGAAGAATGGTCCAAGGCACGTGGTCCCCCAAGAGACCAAGTTGCATATCAATGTTCTAGAGATGACAGTAGTCCTACTAGCACTGCAGGCATTTCAAGATGCTCTCCCTTTGGGGACTGGTGCATATCAGACCAACAACATGTCTGTAGCCTGGTACATCAACAAACAAGGAGGAACTCAATCTTATCCCCTTTGCAGAGAGGCCATGAGAGTATGGGAATTGACGATCTCATCAGAACTGTTTCTAATTGCAGTGCACATTCCAGAGAAAACCAATGTACTAGCAGACAAACTAAGCAGATCCATTTTGATACACCACAAGTGGTCTCTCAATCCCTCTGTGGTGGGGATGATCTTCCGGCATTAGGGCCGAGCCTGCTGCGACCTATTTGCTACTACCCTCAACAATAAGTGCAGCACATGCTTCATCCTGATCTCCCCTGAAGGGGTGTCACCGAGAGGTGCTCTAGTTCATGCTTGGCCCTCAAGTCTCCTTTATATGCTTTACCCTCTTCTCCTGAGTCCCAAATTTTTACAGAAACCAAGCAGTCTGAAGAGCTCAGTAATTCTCATTGGCCCCTTCTGGCCTCAGTAAGTATGGTTCCCCTTCCTGTGGTCTCATCTTCATTATCCTCCATGGATACTGGAGCCTACTCCGGATCTTCTGTCACACCCATTAGAGATCCAACATCTCAACATTTGAGCTCTAAGACTAACAGCATGGTTTCTCCACTTCCAATAATAGCCCAAGCTTTCTTCCCCTGTACATGATATTATTTTGGCTTCTCAAAAAGAATATACCAAAAAAGTATACAAAAGCAAATGAAAAAGATTCTCCCTTTGCACTTTGAATAAAGACATTGATCCCTTTTCTGCCCCAGTCTGTACAGTTCTCCAATTCTTGACAATACTTTTTGAGGAAGGAGCTAGTTTCTCTACAATTAAACTTCACCTTGCAGCTATTTCTAATTTTTTTTAGATTTACATTTTTCTCTGGCTTCGTCTAAACTGTGTAAAGCCTTCATGAAAATAATTTTTCTTTTAAGGCCTCCAATAAAAGATCCCGCACCACCTTGGGATCTGACAGTTGTACTACAAGGCCTAACACAGAAACCTTTTGAGCTTTCAGCTAAATCTGATTTGTGGTTTTTGTCATGGAAAATGTTTTTTTTTTTGTAGCCATCACATCTGCAGAGAGAATATCTGAACTCCAGGCTGTCTGTTCAAAATTTCCTTACATAATTTTTCATAAGGATAGAGTTTCCTTACGGACTAACCCTTCTTCCTTTTTACCTAAAGTGGCTTCTGAGAATAGCATTAACCAATCCAGCTGTTTACCATTTTTTTTCCCAAATTTTTCCAGTAAAGGAGAGTGCATGCTGCATCTTCTTGGTGGCCACAGACAATTATGTTTTTATTTTCACAGGACAAGGCAATTCAGAAAAACAGATCTACTCTGTTTCCTTTTCTCCAAAAGAAGACTAAGTTATCCAGTATCCAAAGTCACTGTAGCAAAATGGATAACGGACTGTATTTCTTCTCATAAAGGCTTGACATTCTCTAAACCCTCCAAGGCTCATTCAACCAGATCCATGGCCACATCATCTATTCTTTGGTAAAGAACATTTACCGATTACATTTCTGCTGCAGCTACATGGTCCAATGCCCATAGTTTTGTTACTCATTACAAACTGCATATTATTTCTTGAAACAGAGCTGACTTTGGTTCGGTGGTACTCCAGAGTATCCTTCCATGAGCGCCACCCAAGATCAGTGTAGGTGGGGACTCTGTCTCCATACATTGAGAAAGACTGAAAAGGACAACATCAGATTTAAAAGTTGTGTTCTTACTGTAACTAGGCATCTGTGTTGTCCATTTTCATTTTTTCCTCACCTTCAGTCCCATCCATCCCCCATCCAAGTTCCTAGAGAAATCTGTTGGACTGTATTGGAAACTACAGTTCCAGGTTTGAGCCCCTGTCTTTCTATCAAACTATTCCTGTCTCTGTTTCACTATGGGGATGTGGCAGCAAACTCGATCTGAGGCTTTGGGGATGCTCTACAGCTTTATGGGTGGAGGGAGGAGCTTGAGATCTTGATCCTAAGTCTGGAATAAGCAGCCAAGACAGATCCAAGGATCACGACTCAACCCATACACTAAGGAAGAATGAAAATGGACAACACAGATGCCAGGTTATGGTAAGAACATACCTTTTAATATTACCAAATGACTTAAATAATTTATACATATGGGCACATTCTAATGGGACTGAGTTTAATAACACTAAATGTAAAATATTGTAATTGTGTAAGAGGTATCCTACACACCCTTATAGTTTGGATTGTTATCAAATACAGGAATGTGTGGAGTTTGAGAATTTTGGAATTAAGATAAATGAAAACTCAGGATTTGGAGGTTCTATAAATAATACTTTTAAACCACAGCATGGTCAGCAACTGCTCAGGAACGTAAAGTACAAAAAAAATCAAACCTCAAAATTTATCCAAATGAGTCTGAGCCCATTGGTGTTTAGAAGCATGCACTATTTCCCCAAACCACTCCAGTCCTTCAGTTCTATCAATTAATGTTGTTGTTGTGTCTTTTGGCTTTTCCCGGTTAGGGGTCGCCACAGCGGAACTCCGGTCCACTAATGATTGCAGTAGATTTTTTATGCATGTTGCCTTGCCAGCCCTGATGCAAAAACCTTCATGAAGGTCCCCATTCCCACATGTCGCCACGCGAGAAGACGAAGACTGAGAAGCTGAGAATCAAACCGGACAGCGTCTTATTGTGAAGTGACAACGCTACCACAGCACCACCACCGCAGATCACTGACAAGTAAATTAAGATACAGAGCTTCAAAACTTTGAGTTCAGTTTTTGGTTTGCTATCCCTTTAAAATTTTTGTTAGACTTTTATAAGGTTGCATAGTTTCCTTTTCCTGTTTGTATATAAGCAGATCGCTTTTGCCTGTGTTTTTATTGTCTTTGTATTCTGAAGATGTCCATCATTACAACAGACGAAAGTGCTTAATATTAATTAGCTTTATTAATAAAAAAATATTTTTATACATTTGCTTTGGTTCCTTAGTACTTGGCAGCACTTGGATCATTTTGAGGTTTAAATAATACTTTTAAAAATACTGTTTTAGAATGTGATTAATTCGAAGAACAATGTCCTTTAGGGACTTCATTGTTAAATCAGTGATAAGATAGATTTTGGAATATGGTATTGAATTTTGTTCTTATTCAAGAGGTGATATCAAAACATTGAAATAGTTCAGAAATAATTTATTAAGAAAGTGAAGGGAATGAAAATATGAGTTATGAAGTCTGGACAGTGTGATTAAAATTGTTTTCAGAATGTTATATAATTATTAGAAGGGATTTATTATGGGTATATAAATGTTTTAAGAGCCAAGAAATGGAGTGTGCTTTTAGGTATGTTAATACTGAGACATGATTTTCCAACGAGAAGTAAACAATTATTAATATAATAGCACAAGGAATTCTGGAAACATCGGACTTCTTCAAAATTTGTTTGCTGAGTGGGGGACTCAAGTATTTGCCCTACTTCATGTCATTAATGTTTGGAAAATGCTTTGGGGAGGAGAAGAGAGAGGAGAATGCTTGTTGTTGTTTGTCTTTCGGCTTTTCCCAGTTAGGGGTCGCCACAGCTGAACTCCGGTCCGCTAATGATTGGCAGTAGATTTTTACGATGCCGAGTTGCCAGCTCGACTGTAGTAAAGAAAACACCTTTTCTTAATAGCATTGTATCTGTGTTGCATGGTTTTCTTTGCATGCTATTTTAGGAGTAATGAGGATTGTAAACAGGTGTTTTTATTTTTCTCCCCTCTTCTCTTTTTCTTTTTGTGTAGTTTTGAGAAACATAGACAATGTAATGATTATCAAAAAAAAAAAAAGGAGCCTGGTTAATGGGGCATGATAGAGTTCAAATTGATGTGCTTCCTTTTCATTCTTGCATGGGAAAATGACTGATTTAAGGACCTTTGTTTTAAAACAGAGACCAAGTAAATGATAAAAGAATACTGAATGTTATAAGGTTGTTTTTCAACCCTTGCAAATATCTGTACTAAGTAGATTTTCTGCAGCTTGTCTCCATGGAGAAAGTCTGGTAAACAGAAACTGTAGACAGTCTGGTGGAAGGTGATTGGCTGAGGAAGAAGAAAAACTACAGAGAACTGGCTAGGACATAATGTTCTCTGAAAACAATCGGGGGTTTTCCCAGGTGTGACAGCTTTAAAGAAAATACAAAACCAGTTAAACTTGAAGTAAACTTCTCTTAGATTTTTTTAAATGCACTAGGGATGCTAATATAATAAACAGGTGCTTTTATTTTTCTTGTTCATCCTTCTCTCTTTTTCTTTTTCCAGTTTTGAAAAATGTAGACACTGCAATAAAAAAGAATGAGGAGGGGAGGAGATGGGGAGGGAACACAAGGGTCTAGTTAACAGAGTATGACACAATAAAAATTTGTCTGCTTTTTCCAGTGCTTTCATAGGGAAATGCCTGGGTAAAAAAAAAAACATATGCATTATCCAGTAACAAGTTTATTACAGAGCATGTAAATGAAAAAGAATATTAAATACTGTAAGTATTTCTTTCTGATAAACAAGGTACCCTTAGCAGTTCAGTGTCTGGTTTGCATGTCACTAGAAGACAATTTGATAAAGAAAAATGGTTTGGAGAAAGTGTTTACTGAAAGCATTCAAGTGTTTTCTCAACTGGGAGAGTTATATAGATATAAAAATTAAATAGCATTTATTAATAGCACATGCTGTACCATGCATCTTAGCATGACTAACCTTTCTTTTTGGTTAATGTTAGCCTGTCTTTGTAGCTATCAACTTAGAACTTATGTTCTTATTAGGAAGCTAAAACTTCAATATTTGAAGATGTACATAGTTTTGTGTGTTATTGTAAAGTTTTTAGGTTTTAGGAGGATTTTTTGGGGAGGGGTTGTTTGTTCTGTTCTAAGTTATGTAAGATGAGATATAGGCGCAAATGGATTTGACATGAAACAACTGTATAAAAGACCAAACTGCCGGACAGTATATACATGTAACATAAAAGCTGGAACTAGACATTTAGCAAAACAGCAGTTATATATAAAAGGTGGTAATAGTAACTATATAAGAAAATGATGATTGCTGTAATGTCTTTCAATCTAAATCGTCTTACAGATAAATATAAAAAAGAAAGCGCAATGAACTATATTAAAAATGTAGAGTGCAAATAGCTATGCTACAGGAGACACACCTGGAAAGAACTGAACATGTGAAATTTGATAAAGAAAGGTTTTCAGGATGGTTATTCAGCAGAATATTTGGGGCAAAGGAAAAGAGGAGCACTTATTTTAATTGCAAAAGTTGCTCCAGTAGCGATAGAAGAGGGAAAAAAGATAATGGAAGATGCATAATACTAAGGGGCTGCTGGCTAGGGAGGAGGATTACACTGGCATGCATTTACACCCCCCCCCATAACTGCTATAATGGAGCTTAAGAAAGTTTTGGGAGAAAGTCAGCTTTCAGCAAGGATTATTACTTCTGGTGGAGAGTGGAATTTGGTTTGCAACAGTGAAGATGTGGCTGGGGGCCTAGAAGGGATAATATAACAAGAAAGGGTAGATTTTTGAAGAAATTTATGAAAATGTTTGGCATGGAAGATGTGAATTCACTACAAGGAGTATGGAGTAAATTTACACATTACTCATTAAGATACAAAAACTGGGCTAAGCTAGATAGTTTATATCTCACAGGAACATGTGCATTTAATTGAAGGTCTTGAAACGCACCCAGTAACTATTTAAGATCATGCACCAATAATTAAAAAAAAAAAAAACGCATGGTAACGAAATGAAAATGAGACCCTGGCACTTTCCCACCTACCCGTTGAAAAGAGAGGAATTTAAGGAATGGGCTGTGGACTTACTTCAGGAGCTACTAGAGAAGACAAATTTGCCTTCTGAAAACATAGCTAAGGAGTGGAATAAAATTAAAAGTAGAGTTTAAAACTAGGTTGTAAATAAAAGAAAGGGAGATATGGCTAAACAGTAACAAGATGTATTTAAAGGGATTGACAAATGTTAAACTATTACAAAATAGGGGAAATCTCTTGGAACAAGAAAAGGAGCAACTGCAGAATGCTAAACAGAAAATAAGGGATTACCTGGATAATATGCATGAGTTTAGAAAGACTGCTGTTAAGCAACTGTTTTTGTATAATAATTCTAGAGCACAAAAACTTTTAGCACAACAGCTCAGGCAACAAAAAGTGGAAAGGACAGTCACCAAGTATAGGGAGCATATAATAAGGAAGATAACAAGAGAATCTGTAGAAGTATTAGAAATATTTCAGAAATTTTATGAAAATTTGAATAAAGCAGAGAAGTATGGAAATCAAGAAAAATGTACAAATGGAAATGTTTATGGAATAATTAAATATGCCAAAGTTAGAGGTAGATGAGGCTCAATTACTAACAGTTATGATAGGAAGGGATGAGATAAAATAGCTATGTATAACCAATCTACAGGAAGGTCACCAGGAATAGATGGTATTCCTGTGGAAGTTTGGAGGAAAAAAACTGATCTGGAAGGTTTTATTTAGCAGTATTTAAAGAGGAGGAGAAGTTCCAGCATCCTGGAAGAAGGCGGTGGTAACAGTAATACCCAAAGAGGGTAAAGATCAATCAGATCCTGCTTCATACAGGCCCATTTCAATACTAAACCATGATTATATGTTTAAGTATAATGGCTAAAAGAATAGCAAAAGTGATACCAAAATTGATATATATGGATCAGTGTGGTTTTTGTGGAGGGGAGGCAAACATTTGACAGTATTAACAGAACACTGATAATCCAGAGGGAAGCAGAATGCAAGAAAGTACCACATTTATTGGTGGGTCTTGATGCAGAGAAAGCATTTGACAAAGTAGACTGGGACTTCATCAGGAGGGCAATGGAAGCATTTGCTTTCCCTGATATAGTTAATAAGGTTGATTAGAAGAATATATGAGGGATCAGAGGCGCAAATTAAAGTGTGTGGGGTCCTCTCTGATAATTTCTGTTTGAGTAGAGGAACCATGCAGGGTCGTCCGCTTTCCCCTTTATTGTTTGCATTATATTTAGAACCACTGGCAAAGAAAATAAGGGACTCAGAAATTCAAGGATATATTTGGTATGGTAGTCAGGAAAAGTTGTCTGTATTTGCAGATGATATTATTCTATACATGACAAAACCAGAAAGGGGCATTACAGTGTTGTGGAACATTTTAAGACCGTTTCAAATCTTCTCAGGATACAAAATTAATGAAGCTAAAACAAAAGCATTAGCGATAAATTATGTACCCACACACAAATTGGTCCAACAATATTCATACTTATGGGGACATGATAAAATGAAGTATTTAGGAGTATGGATTAGAAATGACTCTGTGGTGGCAGTTAAGGATATGTGGGAAGAGACTAAACAGAAGATAATACAAAAATTGAGAAACTGGAAGCTTTGTTATATGGATACTAAGATACAAGTCATTAAAATGTTTTTAGTCCCTTTAGTCTTATACACAGGTCAGGCATACTTTTATCAACCAGAGGGAAATTGCAGACAGCAATTAAAAAGAGTTGAAGGATTTTATCTGGGAAGGGAAGACAGCAAGGGTCAAGTGGGATAAGCTGATTCTACCAATAGAACAAGGTGGACTAGGATTACTTAATTTGAGGGGGTATTGTAAAACAATACAGTTATGGCTGTTATACATATCACAGGCAGAAAACTATAATTCAAGGTGGAAAGGGATGTTGATGCAGGGAGGAAGCTCAAGAAATAATGAGAGATTGTGATTTTGGATGCAGACTCTTAAGGAGCACAACCAAAATCGTACAGAGTTTTCTATTCATAAAATAGCAGGGAGTATTCTAGGAACCAAACCAGTACGAGAATGGAGAAAAGTGATTTTGCTGATAGGGTTGACTCTGGTTAGGGATACAAATAATAGGCAAGAGGGAGCTGGAATTTATTGGAGAAAATTGGCAAAGGAACCAAGATATATGGAGCAAATAACTAGAAAGGGAAAGGCAATAGAATGGGAAGAGGCCAAAAATGTATTTGGACTGCAGACTAGAGATTGCCATCCCTTATGAAGGATTGATGTCAGAGTATAGGCAAAGGGAAAGAAATAGGGGGCTGCTAAATAAAAACAACAGCACTGATAGTATTTTAATAGAATCTAGAACAGAAGCTGCCATTAAAAAAGGAATAATTAGTGAAGCATATAACATATTGCATGATAATTACAATAATCAATCAGAGGAGCTTAGAAAGGATTGTTAAGAGAGATTGGATAAGTAATTCACAAAGAGACAATGGGGATATATATGCCTGTCTCCCAAATATGCAACAAAGTCTAGAAGACTTAGGATCTTTGCCTGGAAATGTTTACATAGGTATTTTTATACCCAAAGTAGACTCCAAAGAATTTTTCCTCAGGTGGATAGCAAGTGCTGGAGGTTTGACAGGCAAGAAAGAGGTAGTTGGGAGCATGTTTTTTGATGGTGTGATGGGCTGGCAGACTTGGCAGACTTTTGGGCTTCCCTGCGGGCTGCTCTATCAGAGATGCTGGGTAGGCAGATTGGATTGACTGGTGAGATGATTTTTTTTAATTATGCTACAGAATCGGAATTGCCTAGACATAGTAAAGCCTTGCTGAGTCTAATTATGGTGGCTGCCAAAAAAGCAATTACTAGAAAATGGAAATCAAAGTCTAGACCAACTTTATTAGAAGTAGTGAATATAGTAACAGAGATAAAACAACTTGAATTGGAATCTTTAGAGAAGGGAAGGAGCAAACTACATAGGAAAAAATGGGAATTGTAGGAAAAGTATATGCAGAGCAGGAACAAGGTTTAAGCGGCAGGATTTGATTGAGCTATATAATGCTTAACTGACAATGACTAGAATGTTTATAACTGATTAGTAATGTTTACAACTACAGTTGTTTCAATTATGTCTGTGATGTTTACAACTAAAGTGATTTCATTTTGTATGTTTTTCATTTATATAAATATAAGATTGCCTTTGTCACATGTGGAAATTTAATAAAGATGGTGAAAAAAAAGAAATAAGCAATTATTAATATGTTTTGGAAAACAAAATGAGAGAGATTTTTTTAAATGTAGTACTCGTCAGAAGTTGAATTTCCTACTCAGTGAGATGACATTGGCTGAGAAGTTAGAGTTGTTTATGGTCCATGGCTTATAGTGATCTCTTTTGAGAGCCTATGCCTGTGTAACATTGTACCTTTGTGTATAAATGTGTACTATTTATCTGACTTGTGAAAAAAGCTGATTTTTTTTCCTGTACGATTTTAGTGGAATGGCTCAAAACACTGTGTATGTCATGAAAATGAACATGTTCTTTTTATTACCTTATCTGAGAACTGGTATTTTTGGTTCTGTCTTTTTTTTTTCAGAGACTTGCTGTGTGTATAACACTATATTATTTTTTCACTATTACACTTGCTTTCTTTTGTACTTAGTAGATTTTTTATTAAGTAGTTTCTTTCCCATATGGTAAATGAACTCCTTTTCAATTTCATTTGTTGACTCCGTCAGATGGTTGGCTTTTTTCCCCTCGCATAGTAGCCCATGTGTGTTGCTAAGATCCACAGCCTTCATTTACCTGTATATATCGCCACCTCCCATATAATGACTGGAAGTATAGCTTAATGGGAAGGTGATGAACTGAAAAAAAGCTATATACTCTATGTTTGTTGTGTTGGCATGGCCTCCACTTACATTCTTTGCTTCAGACATGGTCGCCAGTCAGTCTGTATGGAGTTTCTGTGTTCTTCCCATTTTTCTTAGTTTTTTTCTGGGTATTCCAGTTTCATCCAAACTCCCCAAAATATGCTTTTACATGTCATTGTAATCTGTACACATACACATATGTTGCACTTACCTTTGCTCTTGTAGTCCAGGTCATGGCTGAAAAGGATCCTTTATAAGCAATTTACCTGGAAAATGAATGCATAAATTATAAAAGAAATGTAACCACTCCACAAAGTTCCAATGTCAGTCCTTGAAAAGACACCAGTATGTATGTGTGTGACCTTTTGAAAGTTAGGAAAAACTGACTAAGTTAAGATATTCTTAGTCTTTTTTTAGAGAAACTGGAAAAACCTACACCACTATTTTTTTACTAGAAGTTGACGTGAAATCTGTGCAGAATATTCACTTGCCAGCTTATATTTTTTGTAGAGCTAGCATGCTACTGTGAGAAATTCAAAAGATACAGTCTGATGGAAGTTTTTTTCTTATGTGCTGCTATATGGTCCAAAACCATTCATTATTTTTTTCTTACTAACTCATTGTGCCATAACCCATTTTATTTTAAATGTCTTGGTAAAATAGTTTGTTACAGTTCTTGTTACTGTCTGAAATATATCCACGTGATTTGTGGTGGATAAAACCATAAAAACACATGCTGTTAAAGCCATCAAACTCTAGTCCCGTCTAGCCCAGTTTTTCATCAACTTGTGTCAAGGACTTGTAGATTTCATAGCCATCTTATTTGAAGTTCCTTTTCACCAGGTAAAATTGGTCTGTTTTTAATTCAGATTAATTTCTAGAGAAAAAGCATCCTGCACATTACTCATTCTTAACTTACTCCAGATTTCTCCTGCTTGTGGGATTTCATTTTACTTTTTCTAACTTTAGTTTTATGTTTAGCAGGTCTACAGAAGAGCAGACAGACGCTTTCCACATCTTTAATACTTTATGGACTGGGACATTGTTACTGTCAGTAGACAAAATGTGCTCCTGCTGCATGTGTAGGATTGAATCTTTTAGATATCATATCAAATGCTTATCTTTGTAGATATTTGTTAACAGTCACAGATGACTTTCTTTCTCCGCCAGTATACACTGATTTAACTGTATAATTGTTTTGCTTCTAGCTGGATGAAAAGGCTGAAGGTCATGCGTCTGTTGAATATATTTTTGAGGATCAAAAATGTAAAGAGAGTTTACAGTTCCGTCTTGAGCCTGAAAGAAGCTCTAGGTATGACATGGCTTGTTTGATAAATTCCCTTTGCCTTTGTTGTTTGATTTCAGATTCCATTATTTTAATTTGTGTTCATAACATAGCTGTATAAGAAAGTATGATTTTTTATTTTCCCCAGAGCTTTACAAATAAGAATGAAAAAAAAACATTTGTCTAACTTTTCTACAGTACTTTTGCATCTAACCTTCTGTAGCTGTGTATCTCCATTACTTTCTTTCTACATTTTCAACCAAGCTCATGCTCTTTTAATCCTGTTCCAAGCTAAATTAAATCCATCACAATGTCCATTTATCCCCATCCTCAATCCACTCTAAACGTCCTTAATTCGTTACTTCCCTCTCTTGATGCGTCATATCACTTTCACTGGTGAATGATTACAAGACCCACCATCTTCCATCTGCTAGCTGCTCTCTATGCTCGTGAGCCTCTTTCTGTTCACTCCAACTTGGTTTCCACACCTGACCGCTTGCTAGTGCACTCAGCCCACAACATCACCCCCCCCCTCACACATGCACCTTTCTTTCCTCACAGTGTCTGTGTCCTCTGTTTCAACCTTTTTCTGTGCTCCAACCTAGTTGGCATATAATGTTGATTTTCTGAGGACTTTCACCAGCTCAGTATCCTCATTTCTGTATGGCTTGCTGCCCATCTCATATGGTAGCAGAAAGACGTTATTATTTTTATAATAAAAATATATATATTTTTAGACTAGGCTAATCTTTCTCACCTATGCCATTTGATTGTTTTATTCAAGATAATTTAAAAACAAAATGCCTCATGTGATAGTTCCACTGTATATAATAGACATCGTAGTTAATTCATTACCATTTTAGCAACATTAGAATTATTTTATTTTCTATTTGGTAACCATGACTGTTTTCAGACATGACCCAGGTGCAAAGGCAAAAACTGAAACAAAGAAGTGAGTTACATAGGAGATCACAGCAAGATGATAAATCACTTAAGTGAAATTAGTGAACAAGCATAGTTATTACATATCAGTAAGCAAGTATAATTATTATATATGTTTACACAGTTATTACATTGCCTAGAAAAAAAACATATTCAGGGTTTAAAAATTAGGGACACAATGACTGAAATTGGTGATAGTCACTCCTGCCAGAGCTGAAATTATTATAAAGTATATACAAAGTATGAACTGGCTGATTCAGAAATTGCCAAAGGTTACAGTATGAGTCGTAGTCCATGTGGGCATGAGTGACCTGGGACATACCTTCTTGGACTACATGAAGAGAAACATGACTGAGCTGTCCGAATATATATCACAGGAAAGTATGAGCCTGGCACTGAACAGCATTCTCCCATCTCCAAGGATGATGATGCAATACCAACAGAAAATTATTGACTTTATCAATTAGCCTAGCTACTGGAATCATTCCAAAGGTGTCCAATACTTGTCAGCCTTGGATGACATGGTTGACAGGCCACACTGCTTTACCAGGGATAGTCTTCACTTGTCACTTCTAGGCTCTTGGATTTTGGCCAAAACATTATCTACTCCTATAGTGCCTTTTTTAGGCATTGCCAAAGAGACAAACCTTCCAACATAACAAAAGCTACTTTTAACAAGCTAAAGGTGTTGCTGCTCAGTGCTAGGAATCTCAACAAGAAACCGCACCCCCTAGAAGCTCTCCTCACCCTGACCCTGGAGAATGCTGATATCTCTGCAGTTACTGAAACATGGTTCAATGCCATGGAAACCACTCTGGCAGTGCATGGCTAGAATTTCTTTCATACATTATGACCACCCACTGAACATGAAAGAGCAAAAGGTGGAGGTGTATCTACATCAAGGATAAGCACACCTCAAGGCTGGTGAAAAACAGTGACATGCTTGAGCTACTCATTGTCCAGCTGTTCATGGGAAAAATCCATTACCAGATTCTTGCTAGCTACTGGTTTCCCAACATGAACCAGGAAACCCATACAACATACCTAACGTTACTTGAATCACTCATCATCCAGTCCAATACCATACATGTAGATGACTTTAACTACCTGTCCATTAACTGGGAGGAAATATCCTAGATCTGTTACTCACTAATATGGGAGAGTGCTGCATTCCCCCAAGTGTGATGTCCTCACTGGTAAAATCAGATTACGCAGCGGTCTTCCTTGAAATAAGGTAAAACTATACGCCCACCAAGCCCCAAAAACTTTAAAAAAAAACTTTTCTAAGGCAAACTACCTGCTATTAAGCTAGTTTACAAACTCCCCTAAATCCAGAAAACCCAGAAGCCTCTGTAGAGGTGTACACAAAAGCCCTGTATGACCATATAAACAACTGCATAGAAATGTTGGTACCAGACTGAAATAAACCATGGTGAAACTGCAAAAACAAGCCACCCTGGTGGACCCCTGGTATTAAAAGGTTGTACAACAAAAGAAGGAGAATCCTGTCAAGAAGTAACAGGGAATGTGCACAACAGAACAGAAAGTCCCTCATTAGTCTAAAGAAGAAAATCAGGGAACTAGTCAAGTCACTGAAAG
Organism: Protopterus annectens; assembly: GCF_019279795.1. Classification (NCBI taxonomy): domain Eukaryota; kingdom Metazoa; phylum Chordata; order Ceratodontiformes; family Protopteridae; genus Protopterus; species Protopterus annectens. Next base: position 172,579,725 of record NC_056750.1, on the reverse strand, counting down.
CAGACTTTGAGGTACAAATAGCCTTCAAAGCTAAGGGTAAGGTAAGGCAAGGCATTTTTCAGTTATGTCTGCAATCTTAAGGGCAATGCCCAAAATGTGAAGAATTGGTTGCAGATGACATCACCTGTACTCATCTGGAAAATATAGCAAATCTGATGGCCGATAAATTCAGGTCAAATTGCACCTCCCCATTGCCCCCAGTTCTCTCCCCCAAGAAATACCCTCTGCCACTCCCCTGCCAATTATCATCAAAGACCAGGTTGCCACTGTGCTCTGTACAGCTAAAACATGGCTTCAGTGGGATCAGACAATATACCAGGTTGCCTCTTAAACAGTTTGAATCAGGACCTATCAGGATCTCAATTTAACCACAGCCTCTGGACCGGCTTTGTCCCCATAGAGTGAAGGACAGTAACAGTCATCCCCTGCATGAAGGGGGACCATCTGCTGACACCAGAAATTACAGACTCATAAGTTTGACTAGTCTTATATGTAAGGCCATGGGAAGAATAATCTTGGACCTGATAAATAATGACTTAGGAAACCTCCAAACACTGGACCTTTGTCAAGGACAGGTAATGCCTACTAAATCTAGTGGACTTTTTCTGAGAAAGACACCAAGGCCATGGATGAGGGTAAAACAGTACATACCACCTACCTTGACCTGGCCAGGGCATTTGACAGTTCCCCACTGAGGTATTATAAATAAACTCATAAAACTGGGCATAAATATTTTTGTCATCAGATGGATGTTTGCTCTGAGAGTGTTGATGGAGAAATATAGAGAAGGAGTTGCATTGTGTCTTTGTGGACCTGGAGAAAGCACATGATAGGGTGCCTACAGGGGAGTTGTGGTATTGTATGAGGAAGTCAGGAGTGGCAGAGAAGTATGTAAGAGTGGTACAGGATATGTACGAGGGTAGTGTGACAGTGGTGAAGTCTGCAGTGGGGAGTGACAGATGCATTTAAGGTGGAGGTGGAATTACATCAAGGATCAGCTCTGAGCCCTTTCTTATTTGCAATGGTGATGGACAGGTTGACAGATGAGATCAGACAGGAGGCCCCATGGACTATGATGTTTGCAGATGACATCGTGATCTTTAGTGAGAGTAGGGACCAGGTTGAGGAGACCCTGGAGAGGTGGAGATATGCTCTAGAGAGGAGAGGAATGAATATCAGCAGGACTAAGAATATGTGTGTGTGAATGAGAGGAAGGATAGAGGAATGGTGAGGATGCAGGGAGTAGAGTTGGTGAAGGTGGATGAGTTTAAGTACTTGGGATCAACAGTTCAGAGTAATGGTGAGTGTGGAAGAGAGGTGAAGAAGAGAGTACAGGCAGGGTGGAATGGGTGGAGAAGAGTGTCAGGAGTGATTTGTGACAGACGAGTACCTGTAAGAGTGAAAGGGAAGGTCTACAAGAGGGTAGCGAGACCAGCTATGTTGTATGGGTTGGAGACAGTGGCATTGACAAAAAGGCAGGAGTCAGAGCTGGAAGTGGCAGAGTTAAAGATGTTAAGATTTGCACTGGGTGTGACAAGGATGGACAGAATTAGGAATCAGTATATTAGAGGGTCAGCTCAGGTTGGACGGTTTGGAGACAAAGTCAGAGAAGCAAGATTGCATTGGTTTGGACATGTGCTGAGGAGGGATGCTGGGTATATTGGGAAAAGGATGCTAAGGATGGAGCTGCCAGATAAGAGGAAAAGAGGAAGGCCTAAGATAAGGTTTATGGCGGTGGTGAGAGAGGACATGCAGATGGTTGGTGTGACAGAGCAATATGCAGAAGACAGGAAGAAATGAAAACAGATGATCCGCTGTGGTGACTAATGGGAACAGCCGAAAGAGAAGAAGAAGATGGGATAGCCCATTGGCTGACTCCAGATCCAGCAAGAAGCCATTTACTAGTGGTATGCCACAGGGCTCGGTGGTGGGACCACTCCTTTTCAGAATATACTTCTCTAAATTCAAGGCTATTGTGGATGGGCTCTGGATGACAACGTTTGCCAGTGACTGCAAGCTTGCGGCAATCACTTTATCTTTCAAGAGGTTCTAAATCAGACAAATGGTTGGTACCAGAGCCATGGCCTAAAGCTAAATATGAAAAAAAAAATGCATCATCAAAGCCTCTAATACCCTGCAAATTACAGCATTAATAGCACATCCCTAATAGTAAACTCAGAAGTGAGAACTCTAGGTACACAGTTAAATAGTAGCATAAACTTTGACCACTGTGTGTCCACAGTGGTGCCAAAGGCCTACTGTGTGGCACAACTTATAAGTAAAGGTATACCATCCAAGTCTCACTGTACTCAGCCGTCATTAGAACAATAATCAAGTACAATGTACCATTTGGCATGCATTTGATTAGGCACTTACAACAGCTGGAGTGAACTCAGAAGTTCTTCACAAAGAAAATGCAGGATGTAAGCAATATGCCCTATGCTGATAGACTAAAAGCTTTATCCCCTTACGCTGTCTCCTACCGACTATTGAAGGGTGACCTATGCCTGACCTACAAGGCACTCACAATTCCAGCCCTAATGGAGCTGCTGCACATCCACAAGACAAACAGCATGAGGGTCACCTGATCTAGTTATCTAAACTTGGTCAGAGACACAAAAAACATGCTGGAGAGATAGATATATGTCTTAGAGATTGTCCCGTCTTTGGAAAGGCTTCCTATTCATGTTAAGCAAAGTCCCTCCCTAGCCCTCTTCAAATGCAGTTTATATCAATGGATGGGGAATCACAGATTCACACCTGGTGTAGTGCCTATGTCCCTTATGGGCAAGGGCAATCTGTAAAATACTCAAGGCATAGGCACAAATCTGTGCCATCATCTTGCCTCTGGGGACCACATAATTGGTAAAATTGGGTCATACTGGCTAGACTAGTAAGGGCTCTTAAGCTGTTAGCCTAGTAATCTCCTATGAACCTATAAGAATGTTAATCATAGGTTCATAGATGTGTACTAGTCTATAGATCACTAAGGCCCATATACACCTAGCCATGCAACCCAAATGTGACTCACAGATTTTAATTACGTAGTTGTGATTTATTGGCTTGTCCATCAGAGACACAGGAGCCAAACTGAGGTGAATTTCCAGTTGCCCATCCGTTGGTCCAAGTTGTGCTTAAATAGGGAAAGGAAGGAACTCTGCTTCACGTGGATGGGGAACCTGTTCCTGGGAATGGGAATTTCTCTGAGAAACATATTTGCGCCTCCACCATATCCCATTTATGTCACAAACAAAATTTAAGTATTTTAATCTAGTAGATGTTCTTTGTGTTTCACTGTTGCAGTCATTACATTTAGGTAATCCTGCTGGCGGGTTGCCCTCAGCCGGCCTGAATTCCAAAGTCCTGGGTCCTGTGTCGGCTGCTGTTGCCCCTTCCCTGACGTCAGGTTGTCCAGGGTATAAAAGATGTGGCCGATGCCATTTTCTTTAGTCCTTCTTGCCGTGTGGTGCCCGAAGCAGAAGCAGTTAGCAAGTGCTGGTCGGCCGACTCCTGAGATTTTCGTGTTTGAGTTTCAGATCCGAAGTCTTCAATAAAGCTAAGTACCCCATTGGGGAAACTTTTTTCTTGCTCCAGACCGATGTTGGAAAAAGTTAATAATTGTATTTCTTGTGGAAAGCAAATACCTCATAAAGACTTTCAGTCTTACTGTATTCCTTGCCTAGGCCCTGATCACAACATTGCTGGTTGTCGGTTTTGTGCTAGATTTAACCAATGCACTAGTAAGCGTCGGTATGATTTTGCTTTAAACTATTTTGGACGCCAGTTTAATTATCCAGAAATGTCGTCGGATAGCCATCTGACTACCGGAGTTCACAAAAACGCAAATAAAAGGAGAGAGATGGACAACCGAGGCCCAAAACCGATGACAAAGCTTCTCCTAAGCCAGTTCGCCGGTTCTCAGTGAGGCGCTTTGACAGCCCCTGACGCCTGCTACTTTAGAGTCACAGGCCGCTACAGACACCCACGTGGAGTCGGCCATACCACTGTAAACTCAAAGTATTGGTGCCTCGAATACTTTTCCTTCAGATGGGTCCGGAGCTGCTGAGCAGGCACCGGCTTCTGAGGGTGTATTCAGACCTAAACATCTTTACATTAAACCAGCCTCAGCTTCAACCAGCCTCAGCTTCAAAGGCAAAGACTAAAGCACCTTCTAAAGCAAAGAAACAAACTCAAGAGCCACGTGGACAGGCCTTTGTGCCCAAAAAACAGATGCTCAAAATGGCCAAAGACTTAATTACTTTGATCAGGGGTTCCCATCCCCTTCCTGATAAGAGGCCTAGGCAAGAGACTGACTATGAATCTTCAGATCAAGTTTCTATTTCTTCTGATTCCTCTTCTGATCAGGAATATTCTCTTCCCCCCTATGAGGATTCTGATGCTGAAGAATCCATACCTTCAGCTTCTCCTCCAGAGGACTATTCTTTTGGGGAAACCTTGCATACCATGAGGCAGCATTTCCACTGGGAGAGCTAAGATTTTTCAGAATCTAAAAAGAGGCGGAGTTCAAAATGGCCGCTGTTCTGTGACCACTGCTATCACCTAGGTCTCGATATACCATGGATTAAAACAAACCCAGAAGGCAACGCAGAATTAATAATACAGAAATAACTGTAGATATTTACTGCTAATATCATCCAGCAAACAAAAGAGGAAGAAATAGTGACAGATTCAGCTCAGAAACAGCAGGATTAACTAAGATTTCTGAATAACAGCTTAAGCAATGTGCTACTAAGGCCTTGCATCTGACTGCAAGATTGGTAAAACACTATACAGCAAGATGTCAAAAGAGGAAAATAATATGGAAACAACAACAACCAAGACCAAATTCTCAGTACTAGCCTCACCTGAGAAAGACACAACTTCAGACAAAAGACAACTAAACAAACTGACAACTCTAAAAATACAAATAAATCCAAGACAGACCAGCCAGCTAATCTGGAAGACATAAAATCTGCCTTATTACCTATCCAGCAAGCATTAAAGGACTTATCATTACAATTTCAAACCTTTGGTGACTCATTCAGCCAAATAATATCCAGAATGGAAAAATCTGAGTCCAAAATAATAGAAAATGAAATAAAAATAGACTCTATTTCTCAAAAACTGATGCCCATGACAAAGAAATACAAAACTTACAAGCAAAATTAACAGACCTGGAAGCAAGATCTCGAAGGAACAGTATTATCATCAGAGGAATACCTGAAACTGTACTTCATAACAATCTAATACCAACAATCAAGCAAATAATAAATTCCCTCCTAGAGGAATCTGAAGAAATGCAGCAAATAACAATAGAGAGCCCACAGAGCCCTGAGGGAAATGCAAACATCACTGAAACCAAGACCTGTCTATATTAAAATATTAAACTACTAAGATGTAAATAAAATCATACTGGCAGCAAAGAAAAAAAGCACACTCACCTGGAATAATAATAAAATCTCCTTTGCTCAAGACCTCCCAATACAAATAAGACATGCAAGACAACTACTATCTCCATACTGCAGGTTCCTAATAGAAAAAAAAATCAAATTCCAGATGAAATATCCAAATCAGTTAATCTTTTACATCAAAGAGGTTAAATACATGGTTGCTAACCCCAAAGAGGCAAAATAGACATTCCTGGCTGTTTTCAAGCAAATCCCACCTTCAGAAGTGAAATAAATCCACAAAAAAAAGATAAAGGTCCCTTGGATGAAAAAACGACCCCATTCACGAGCACTCTAGCTGGGATCCAACTCTGAAATCTTCCCCTTGCTGTCTAGGCCCTTGGGTCATTGATGTGAGCCATGAGGAACACAGGAAAGGGAAGTACAGCCTGGGTGGGAACCAAAAATGAACTGCTGTTTCCAATGCACGAATATAGGAAGGAAGTTCCCATCTCGGATATTGGCTTGCAAATTCAGTCCCCCTAGGCTTTTGATGGCTTCATTAAGAACAGTCAGACAAAATGGATTTCAGCAAGCTCCAAAGGATTTTACTGCCTGAAAAAATTGATCTGCACCAGCTAAAAGAAGAAAGCTGCACCATAGATGTCAACCAACCTGCAAGCAAAACCTTGAAGAAATAAGGTACTGTTGAACTGAACCATTCACTAAAACAGTACACCCAGTACTGTGTAGGTGAATGAAACTCCAGCCTTAAATAATAGGCAAGAAATAAACTGTCAGAATTATGCTAGCTCATAGATTAATATTGGGAAAAAAAGGGAAAAATTGTTAAATGTTTTATGTAAATACTAGAAATGTGTTAAAAGATCCTGGAGAGAAGTAATCTCAGGAAATTAGTAAAATAACCTAACAATCCTGGGATAATGTAAATATAGCCTTAATATGTCAACTATAGCAGAAGAACTGTTTGGCTAAGCTGTTTTTTTTTTTTTTTTTTTTTGTCTCTCTATACTTCCTACTTCTGTTAAATAGGTGCCAAGTATATATTTTATAACCTACACAGGTTGATGTGGAAAAACATCACTATAGGCACCAAAGAAGGCCAAAACCTGAATAAGTAAAGGGGAGGAAAAAGAAGTCAAATGAGAGAAAAATGTAAAAATGACAAGATTGCTTGTTTAACAATATTACTATGGTACACATATTGCTATAATTTACTGAGGAATGTATATGCTGTTTTAAAAATACTATTAGAAAGAATTAGTCACAAGACAAAAACAATACATGCTGTACCTTAAATGCAATACCATCACTGTATAAATAATATGTTGGAAGAGGCTAGGGATATTAAGTAGCAGTGTTTGTTGAGGGAACTAGTTTGTTCAGCTTTGTCCACATTGTTTATAGTAACACAGGGGGGATACTATGGAGTAAATCTATATCTAAAAAGAAAACACATTCCAAGATTAGACGTAAAGGTAAGCCATATAATGAACCTTCATCCTCCCCCCTGATTATTCCTGGTCCAGGGATATAGTGGTTAGGTACAGTGTAGGGACGGGGATAAATAGATGCTTTCCTAAACCATCACACAGTAACACATACACAGCTAACAAAACAAAACTAATATACATGGCATATCTAAGGAATACACCTAATAAATAAATGTGGGAAATAGAATCATGGAATGTTAAAGGGCTCCAAAACAAGAAGAAAAGAAAACTATTCTTACACCTTACATTAAAAACCACAGCCAACCTCATACTAATACAAGAAACGCACTTGACTGCAGATCAATGGGCAGAAATTAGCAGAAAGAAATGGATAAGTCAAATCATAGCTTCAGAGGGGAAAACAAACAGTGCTGGGGTTGCCATAATAATTAAAAACCAATTTTAAGGAAAAAATACTTAAAACCAAAGCTGACAAAGAGGGAAGATGGTGCTATGTAACATTTAATAGTCCTACAATACCAAAACCTATAATGGTACTTAATGTTTACGCACCCTGTAATAACCAACAACACTTTTTTATGTCATTATACCCAACCTTAAACCAATTTAAAGATCACTACCTAGTGATTGGAGGTGACTGGAATACATATCAAAACCCAGAAAAGGATAAATCTAATCTGACCAAATCACATAATAAACCAGCCACATTAGCCCTTAATGAACTCAAACAAGATTTCAAACTATATGACCCTTTTAAACATGTGAACAGTGCAGATAAAACAGGGAAATTCACATTCTATTTGCAATGCCACAAAATGTGGTCAAGGATAGACTTCATCTTAATCTGTGACATATTCATTAACATGGACCCAACAATAACTATACATACCAGGTTCTTTTCAGATCACTCCAAAATCACACTGAACATTAACTGGGACAAAAAGATATATTTAGAGAATAGGGGTCATAATTGGTCATTAAACCCTAATTTACTTTCCAAAATGGATGTAATAAAAGAAACAGAAGCAATACTAAAAATAGCTCTTACAAATATCACTAACTCCCAAGTACCAACTGACATAGAATGGGCTGCAACCAAAGCACAAATCAGAGGATTGTTTATCAAAAAAGCAGCATACTATAAAAAAATACAACTGAAAGAGGAGCATATACTGAAAGGGAAAATAGTGCATCTTGAAAAAGAACTAATAAATAACCCTAAGAACCAAACAGAAGCAGAACTTTTAAAACTGCAAAGGGATCTATATATGTTAGAAACCAGGAACCTATCTTTCTATGAAGCCAGAATGTTAGCCACTTACGCAGAAGAAGCTCAAATACCATCTAGAGCTCTGGCCAGAATTATCTGCCAACACAAAAATGCCTCCAATATATCAGAAATAAACTACAGAGACAAAAACTACACAAAAAATGAAGACATTATTAAAACATTTGAACAAATATACTCTCAAATATATGGAGCACAAATACTATGAACCTCAAAGGAAGATAGAACTCTTTTTCTTCAAAAACTGAAATTCCCTAAACTCAATTTAGACCAGCAAAAAAAACTAACTGAGCCGATATCCATCATTGAAATTATTACAACAATCAAACACTTAAAAGTGCATAAGGCTCCGGGTCCGGATGGACTCGCATCAGAATTTTACAAAACATTTTCCCCCTTGATAGCCAAACTACTATACTATACACTGAATTACATAATAAACTATAAAATAAATGATATCCACTTTAATGCCTCTAAAACTATATTTATATTAAAAGAACACACAGACCCCAAAAACCCCGACAGCTACAGACCCATCTCCCTCTTAAATATAGATACTAAAATATTTACCTCTATACTTGCAAACAGAATGAAAAATCTGATAGAAAAAATCCTCTCCCCAGAACAATCCGGTTTTACACCACATAGACAGACTAGTGACAATACATTAACATTAGATGCACTAATATCCTACACTAACCGATACAATATCAACATCTACACAATGGTAGTGGATGCCCACAAGGCATTTGATAGGGTTAATCTAGAATTGTTACTCCAAACACTACCCTACTTTAATATACCCAATAACTTCATTCAGATCATCCAAACTCTCTATAGCAACCCATACACATCTCTGTATATAAATAAAACTTGGTCAGATAGGATCCTAATAAAAAATGGAACAAGACAAGGATGCCCACTATCACCCTTTCTGTTTAACCTATACCTAGAACCACTCTTTCTATACATTAAACAAAATACATATCACAATCCTTCATCAATACACAACTTCAAAATATACCTCACTGCATTTGCAGATGATCTGAACATATACTGCACTACACCAAATTCAGATATAAACAAAATAATAGCTGCAATTGAACATTTCTCGACTATGTCTAACTACAAACTAAACCTTAATAAAACTAATATTTTCCCCCTAAAAACACTCAAACTCATCTCACTAATACCATTGTTAAACACAATAAAAATTAAAGAAGAAACTAAATACCTGGGAATCACCTTTTTCCAGAGTAACAAAGATTTCTACCAACACAATGTAAACCTTAAATGGCAAAATATAATGCAAGACTGCAAAAGATGGAACAACCTAAAACTACAATTCTTGGCCAAAGTATCAATAATCAAAATGAACATTTTACCTAGATTAATGTATATATTCATGACATCACAGACAACAATACATAATAAATTCTTCAAACAAATTCATACCTTCCTAGCAAAATTTATATGGGAACCCAAAAAAAACAGAATCTCCTATCCAAAATTAACACTCCCCAGAAGCAAAGGAGGACTAAATCTACCAGATTTTAAAATGTACTACTCGATCATTAACACTAACAGAATATTGAGAATAGCTGAACATAACCCGTCAATGGAAAATTGGTCTCCTCTCTGGGTGACAATATATTATAGATGTATTAAAGCTCTAGGTTTCAATCCCAAAGCACTTCCATTCCTGAAGCGGAAAGAAATACAAACTTATAACATTAGAGCCCTTAAAACATTCTATCAATCTAGCGCAAAAGCTCTTTCAATTCTTGAACCTTAGACATGCCATGACAATACTGCAACCCCTTCATAAAAACCCAAATTTAAAAATAAACAATAAGATGCTGGACTTAGTCCCTTTCCCCAGACTAAAAGATAAAACAATCCAAGATATCTGTCCCTACCTTAACTGTTCTATACAAGAAATGAGGACCAACTTAAACCTCCCTAAAGCACACATAATAATCCTAAGACGAATCAAAGAACTGTGTTCCAGTTATCTCCAAAATATTACTATGACCAATAGTGACATAGAAACTTGTAGCAGGCTTTGGAAAACTATTATCACAACAAAGAAAACTATTACCAATTCATATAAAATGATAAATGAAATCAAATACCAGAAGGACCTCCTCTTCTCTAACTACTGAAGAAAAATTAAACCATCCATAGATGATCAGCAAATAAGCCAGGCAATCAATCTAACACTGAAGATTCTACCCCTCAAAAAGTTAGCATACACTCAGCTCATGATCAGTAATAATGCTTATTTTACACCTGCAATCCTACACAAATTTAACACATCAAAATCACCTTTCTGTCCACACTGTAAGGACCAGATAGCTAACTTAATCCATGTATTTTGGAGCTGTAAATGTGTCTATAAACTCTGGAACTCTCTCAAGGTACAATTACAAAAAACGGGTTATCAAACATCAACATTAACTTGGGAATTCACTCTGTTACACATTCTCCCACCCAACATCCCAAGAAAACAAGCAAATACACTTTTAACAATTTTCCTACTAATGAAACTGTATATAGCTTTTAAATGGCTAGATACGATAAATATCTCTTGGGAGGGTTTTAAACAAGTAGCTATACAACACCTTTTAGCTCATAAAATAGTAATAGATAAAAGAAACAAAAACATGAAATCTAGAGAAATTTGGGAACAAACCTTTAACATCATATTAGCATAATTCATCACACAGCAACTTAGATATACACTATAATGGAACCAAAGAACACATACAAGTTCAGATATTAAATAATAACTTGGATATTACGAATGTATATACTGTCTATATAACTGTGGAATTAACAATGAAAGCATCTATGTACATAGTGTAAATAGATATGTTGTATGACCTATATCCTGTGGTATTTGACATCAATGTATAACATATGTATATGTGTGTATGTATGTATGTGTATATATATATATATATATATATATATATATATATATATGTGTATGTATATATACATATACATATATATATATATATATATATGTATGTATATATATATATATATATATATATATGCACACGGTCATGTTGTAAGATGTTTTTTATTTGTGACATTTATTAATGTAAAAATAAAAATAAAAATTATTGAAAAAAAAAAAAAGAATCTAAAAAGAGGCTCAGGGATTTCCTTTTACTTCCTCAACACAGGCCACTAGCCATTCCACCTGTGTTAGATATTGTAGATGATGTGTTTTCGGAGTCTAATCTCGCCCCTGATTCCTTACCTCCAGCTCCTGTTAAGCCTGACAGATATTACAGGGTTCCTGACTCTCATAAATTCCTTTTTAAAAACCCTGCTGCAGACCCAGAAACTATTTCACAGGATCCCAAAGGAGTTAAGGCTTCCGCTGCAAAAAACCCTACCCCCTCTGACAGAGATTCTAGGGCACTGGATAGATGGAGAAAAAAGGTTTACACATCTGCTAACTTGGCTATAAGGGCCTTAAACTGTCAGTTTCATATGCTCAAACATCAGCAACATGTCATGGCATTGCTTAAACAGCAAATGTTATTAAACTCTGAATGTGCAGAAAACAAGGAAATGCAGGATTTATTGCATGCAGCTGAACAAGTTGGAAAGCATACTTTGCAATGTGGTTTTGATTCTTTGGAGGCCTCCTGCTGGACCGCAGCTACGGGTTCTGTAATTAGGAGGCATGCTTGGTTAAAGGAACAAAATCTGCCTGATCATGTCAAAGTTAAATTATTAGATGCACCTTTACAGCATGGTTCTTTGTTTGGTGTTAAGGCAGAGGAAGTGTTATAGAAAATGGAGGACAAAGCTAAATCTATGAAAACTGTCAAAGATTTTTTGCAAGTACAGCCACCTAGGTTTAGTAGACACTGGCCTACAAAGAATTGGCCCTTTCCTGTGTCAGACAGACCTCAAAGGGGCAGATCCCAGGTGCAAGGTTCCTACAGGTCAAAGCAGTGGGGTGCTTCTACCTCCAAAGTTGGAGAAGACAAATCACAACCATACAGGAAACAGTCCCAATGACTTCCCCCTGCTTGCACCAAGCACTTATCTCCTGGCAGCACCCTTAGGGGGAAAATTAGCACTTTTTTCTCAAAATTGGCACATTATAACCCAGGACAAGTGGGTTCTAAATATCATGTCACAAGGGTACAAGTTCCATTTCCATACCCTGCCAAAGGCAAACGGCTGGCCAGATCTGCCAAAAAAATCAATGGACAGAGGCACAAAAACAAGTCTCATCCCTCATGGCCATGGGGGCCATTCAACAAGTACCAGAGCAAGAGCAGGGACAAGGATTTTACTCAAGACTTTTCTTGGTACCCAGAAAGGACAAGACCTGGTGACCAATACTGGACCTATCTATTCTGAACACATTCCTGGATATACCAAAATTCAAGATGTTGACTTTGCAGCAGCCTCTGCCCATGCTTGGCAAGAACGCTTGGCTGGTAACTCTAGACCTAAAAGAGGCATACCTGCATGTCCCAATCAGACAATTATGCAGACGATACCTCAGATTTAAGGCTGGCTCAATGCATTACCAATTCTCTGCACTTCCCTTTGGCTTATCTACTGCGCCCAATGTCTTTACAAAGTGCCTGGTGCCAGTAATTGCATTCTGCAGACAAAAAGGAATACAAATATATCCTTACTTGGATGACTGTCTAATTCAAGCAGAGAACAAGGACATTCTTCTACAACATCTGGCGTTTGTGAAAAGACTTCTAACATGCCAAGGGTACACAGTCAACGAAAATAAATCAAAACTAGTACCCTCTCAAGAGATAATATTCCTGGGTGCAAGCTTAAATACAACTGCCCAGATGGCTTATCTCACGCCAGACAAACAAAGGCAACTGACTACGCATTTCAAAATATTGGCAACAAAGGCCCAGTTATCTGCAAGAAAAATTCTACAGGCTTTGGGCTTCATGGCATCCTGCATCCTACTAATTCCATATGCAAGATTGCATATGAGGAAACTTCAATGGTACCTAAAAAGTGTTCGAACTCAACAATGCCACAGCCTGGAAACAATGATTACTCTTGCCTACAACAGGAGTTTCGATGGTGGACAAAGGCTTGTCACCAAAACAAGGGACAGCCATTCACATTACCTGCAGCCAGGCAGACACTAACAATGGATGCATCAGATTATGCCTGGGGGGCCCACATAGCAGGAAGATGCATTCAGGGCACATGGTCCTCAACCCAAATGCATCTACATATCAATCAAAAAGAGATGCTAGCTGTTCAGAATGCCCTGACAGCCTTCAAGGACCTACGTCATCCGGGACAACTACTGATAGACAGACAACACCACGGTCATGTGGTATATAAACAAGCAGGGGGCACACATTCTTACCCCCTTTGCAGACTAGCCATGACTTTGTGGGACACAGCATTAACTTACCAAGTACATCTGGAGGCACAATTCCTGCCAGGGAGGAAAAATACTCTGGCAGACAAACTAAGCAGAAACCTCATGGATCCCCACTAGTGGTAACTGGATCCACAAGTCTTCAGCATGATAACAAAGAAATGGGGATGCCCGGACATAGCTCTATTTGCTTCCCCTCACAACTACCAACTAAAAAGATTCTGCACAAGGACTTATCACAGACAAGCATGGAAAGTGGACGCCCTATCTTTCAGCTGGAAAAACCTATCAGTATATGCCTTTCCCCCACTGCCTCTCCTCCCCAAGGTACGTCTAAAGGTCAAACAGGAGAAGCCAAAAATAATGCTGATTGCCCCAGATTGGCCTCGGCAGTACTGATTTCCAATCCTAAAGAACTTGTCTCAATGCCCAGCTTGGACCTTACCTCATATACCTCATCTACTGTCCCAGCAAAACAATCAGATCCTGCATAGCCAACTCAGGACTTTAAACCTGATAATGTCGTCATACAAAACACACCTCTCAGTAAAACTGTGATGGATCTCATTTTGGAGGCCAGAAGGCCTAGTACTAGAAAATATTATGCTGGAAAATGGAAGAGATTCTGTGCTTGGAACCAGGCACAAGGAACTGATACAGCTGTGCCAAATATTCCTCAGATTTTGCAATACTTAACTGAGATGCTGGACAAAGGTCTATCTTTTTCATCTATTAAAATTCATGCCTCTACCATTTCGGCTTATTACAATACAGAGCCACCAATCTTTTCTCATTCCTTATTAAAACAGTACCTCAGAGGAGCCAAAAATTTAAGGCCTCCAAGGAGATCACCAATGCCTGCATGGGACCTTAACTACGTCTTGGAAAAACTCACCCTGCCTCCTTTTGAGCCAGCTGCTACTGCTGATATAAAGTTCTTATCTTGGAAAACAGCTCTGCTCCTAGCAATAACTTCTGCAAGATGAGTTTCAGAGCTTCAGGCACTCATGGCTGTGGAGCCTTTTATCATTTTTTATCCAGACAGGGTCTCTCTCAGGACAAACCCAACATTTATGCCTAAGGTGGTGTCCAGTGTGGCTCTTAACCAAACTATTCATCTGTCAACTTTTTATCCAAATCCACAGAACAAGGGGGAGAGAATTCTGCATTCTTTGGACGTACACAGACAGCTTAGATTCTACTTGGACAGAACCAAAGTTTTCAGAAAGACAGAGCAATTACTAGTGGCATATGCTGCAGGATGACAAGGAAAGGCTATCTCAAAACAGACTATTTCAAAGTGGATAGGCCACTGCATTCGTTTCTGCTACTTACACCATGGCAAGCCAGTGCCTAAGGGCATTAGGCCACATTCAACCAGAGCTGCAGCCACTTCAGCAGCCTTTCTCAGGGGAGTATCAACCAAGGACATTTTAGAGGCTGCTACTTGGAGTTCAGTGCACACCTTTACAAAGCACTATCATCTGCCACTCTCTGCAGGGCCTCATAGCCGCTCCTAATGCTGTTTAGCTCCAGCCTCCCTTCCATAGCTTTGGGACTCTACCCAAATGTAATGACTGCAACAGTGAAACACGAAGAACATAGTACAGTTGTGTACACTTACCATAAAAGTAGATGTTTGAGTGTATTTACTGTTGCAGTCCAGGTTACCCACCCCGCCATCCTCCTTTTCTTCTGTTGGAACCTATCTTTCCTTCTCTGATTTGTACAACCTATGTGGTGTATTTGCTTGTAGATGAAGGTAAAGTTTATATTGGTGCATGTATTTATATGTATATAAATTTTGGCTACCCTTTTAGGGGGCACCTGACATCTGGGGCAAGAAAAACTAAAGAAAATGGCGTCGGCCGCATCTTTTATACCCCTGACGACCTGACGTCAGAGAAGGGGCGACAGCAGCCGACGCAGGACCCAGGACTTTGGAATTCAGGCCAGCTGAGGGCAACCTGCCAGCAGGATTACCCAAATGTAATGACTGCAACAGTGAATACACTCGAACATCTACATTTATGGTAAGTGTACACAACTGTACTTTCTGATGCTGTTTGTTTTGCAGATGTGCAAAAGGTTCAGCAAAACAGGGTCTAGGGATATCTTGTGTACCAGGCAAAGACCATCTCTGATAAGTCCGTATGATACCAAAGTAATGAGACAGGGTTTTGAGGCGATCAGTGTAGGACATTATGATTACTCCCACTATCTTTTTTGTAAGGAAACTTTTGTGGATATTCCAGTTATTGTATGTATCTGGTCAGGTGTATACTGAAGGGGGCATTATATTCTATGATGGGTCTGGTGAGGGCCAAGTACGGTGGTATGATGAACTGTCTTGACCTAGATGCCATACACTTGCTTATAAGTTGAGCAACATAGAAGGATTTTCTTACTACCTTGTAGACATGTTGGTCGAAGGCTAGGTTACTATCTACATGAGCTCTCAGATCCCTGACTAGTGTATCAACTTTTAAGGATGTGTTGTTCATGATGCAGTTACCTGGGGTGACAGACTTCCTAAAAGGTACTAAAATGCATTTCTTGGTATTGAGTTCTAAGCCATGGCTTTAGCACCAAGCCTTTGTCTGTATTAGACCTTCCTGAAGGGTGTTCTTGTCTTTGTGGGGATTCAATGACTGCACCCAGTTTGTAGTCTTCTGTGAACTTGGTTATCCAGAGGCCTTTGACATTGGTTTTGACATGCAAGAAGTAGATGCAAAAGAGGAGTGTGCCTAGTACAAAGCCTTGGGGGCCTCCAATGGTGACTGGCTTCTTTGTGGAGATGAGTTCACAGCTTATAACCTCCTGGGTCCTGTCAGTGAGCCAGCTATCTATCCAAAGTCTTATAAAGAGGTTGATACTTAGTTCAGTATGTTTGTTGACAATGCCTGAGTGGGGTATTTTATCAAATGCTCTAGTCAGATCTAGTTAGGCAGTATGTGCAGTTTTCCCCTCATCCATTGCCTTAGTGACCTTTTCAAACCATCAGATTCAGTACGCATGACCTTTCTTTGACAAAGCCAAACTGGGATGTATCCAGTGTCTTGTCTTCTATGTCCTTGTTGATAATTTTCATAGTAATTCTTACCATGGCTTTGCAAATATGACTTGTCAATTAATGGGTCTGTGGTTTCCAGGATCTTTTAAGGTGCTTCCTTATGAAGAGGGATGACCATCGCAGTTCTCCATTGTCCTTGAAGAAATTATATGCTACATTATTTTTGAGGTGATTGGATAGAGACAGTTTTAAACCCTTGGAGGGAGTCTTGGTCTTTTGATTCAGAAAAGAGTTTATCCCATAATGCTGGGTCAAGTCTGGAAAAGATGTATTCTCCAGTAGTTGTTTTCATTGGTGGATGACTTAGTGTGATAATGTCTTGTCTGTTTCTTGGGGAATGTAGTTCTTCTCTGAAAGGCAGTTTTCTTTTTTAGAGGAGGGCAATCATCTTTTTTTAAGTACTTTGGATAGGAGTGCCTCTAGCAGGTAGTATGATCTCTGTTACAAGGAACCATTTATGTCTCTTAAGAAGATTGCAGTGGTAAAAGTGTGAGTCTGCAAGCAGTGCATATCTACATGTTTTATTTTGTGCAATATGTAGTCTATCGGTATTATAAACAGAGTGAAAAATTAGCAAATGTAATCTGTATTGAAGATTAGGGGGGAGGACATTCTTAGTCATTATTGCCTATGCAGTTGGAGAGACTAGATATGAAATTATGTGGCAGAGTTTTAGTTGAGAAAGGACTTTATTGACAATGTTATCTGTGTGTGTATTGAAGGAAAGGGGGCATACCTCTCACCCTTTTAGCCCAAGAAATCTGAACAAAGCCAAAAATAATGGGGAGACAGTGTTTCAAAAATAGGGACAATTTTTAAATATTGCTGTTATAAACTTAGAAAGTTGTTAGGATAAAAGGTTTTGTGTTAACATGCATTTTCTGAATTATATGATATCTGAAACCCAAATGTCTGTCATTATTTAATGACTTCAGTCCTCAATGATTTGCCAGAAAACCACAAATTGTATGAGGAACAGACCAAAAATATGAGGCAAAATCTGGATATTCTATGAAAATCTGGACTGTTGGAGGTATGGAAGGGGGAGTTAGTGCTACCTGTATGCTTGTGTTTACTAACCTGGGAAATAATATTGTTTAGGATATCAGTAATGGTGATGGCTTGTATATGAAGAAGTTTGTGGGGAGTGGAAGAACATTTTTTTTGTGTGAGGCTGATCTGAAGGTTATTTGAGTAACCCCAAGAGCAGAGGTCTTTAAGTGAGTTGCTGCTGGGTTTGGAGGTTGGCAAGATATTTAATGGCTTGTAATACTATGATGATGTTTAATGCTGGGAGGTGTTCAGTGAGGTTGTCAATGTAAAAATAAAAAAAACAAATAAGGGATCAAGGACTGAGCCTTGTGGGATTCCTGTGTTCATTGTTCCATGGGAGGAGAGTTTGTTATAAAATTCTATTTTGAAGGCAACTTTGGAACTGCCTACCGTTTTCAGAAGTATTTTGTTAGATCAGTGTGAATACAATTAATAGACATGTTGGGCTGTGAGATGTGCTGGACTTCTTTATTTAGGGTATTTGTGGTCAAATCTGTTTCCTTGTAGATGACAAGATAAATTACATCAGGAGTTAGTATGGCAGTAGGCAGTCACAGGTCAGATAAGGCCACAAGTGGTAGTGGAGGGGTTGCTCTCTTTTACTGTTGTGTGGGACTGGGACATTTGAATTGAGTGCTTGTGTTAGTTTGCTACAGGTGTGTTCCAGGGTCAGACCATATTTGCTTAAAGGCAATATCTGCCTTTATTAAGAGTGCTAAAACATGCATTCCATGCTTAGCACCTTGTTTAGAAGCTGTACATACCAACAGCTGTTATAGGTATAGTGCAAGTTGGCATTGTCTCACAGAGTAAGGCAATTTTATATAATTGCATTTCACTGATGTAGGCAACAGAGCATTATGTATAAAAATAGATATACACAGTAATATGGAAATAATATATTAGTAATATTATTGTAACATCTTGTTTATAGAAAACTGTCTATATGACTTTAAAATGTGTAAAAGGACTTGCTCTGGGAAAATTCTCATAGAAATTTAGTCAGGAGTCTCTAATAACATAATTATTGGGAAAAGGAATTTCCAGTTCTGTGATATATATACAAAAGGGTAGCCTTAAAGCAGCAGGTTAGGATGCAAATTCCTTGACCAGAGATTTTTCATATGGGGTAAACCAAGGGCTTTACTCATTACAGGAGATGTGGAGTTCAGCAACCCAGATGTTGCTTTTTTTGTGAATGTGGCCTGGGAGTAACTTTCTAAATGTTTTTCTTATTGTTGCTGAAGAGAAGGTGGGGGTCTGAAAGGTCCTGTCGCATTGATTTGCTATAAAATTGCCTGTTTGCTGAAGGATCTATGTGAAACTGAATGTAATGGTGGAGATAACCAAGGTGCTATTTCACTTGCATCTTGAAAGACAATTGAGCTGTAATTTATCTTGTTTTTTGAGGATTTACACAATAAAGCTGTGTTTTATGTAAAGGTTTTGCTTCAAGTGAGTTTCATACCATATATATATATATATATATATATATATATGGGTCTAGGACGACTGAACGAAAGTTCAGTTGTCCGAAACCAAATCACTGAATCCACTTTAGCGAAATTGCTTTTTGCCGAAAAAGCACTTTCGCTAAAGTCCCTAAGAAATACCAAAAAACAAACAAAAACAAACACATAAAAACACAAAACTAATGTTTACGCAGGGGGGCAAGCCCCCTGCACCCCCCATGTGGGGGGCTGAGCCCCCCACACCCTCTTACTTTAATATTCTTACTCCGAGATCGCACTACAGTGGGGAAAAGGGAATATACCCTTATCTACACTGTACTACAATCTCAGCAACAGCCATTCCCCCACAATTTCCCTTATCTTTTAGCATACGTGCATGAGTGCTTTTTTTGGCAAAAAACACTTTTGCGCAAGTATGCCCAGCTGTTTCAGTTTCGGAGAAACGGCAGTTCGGCAAACTGTCCGGGACCCATATAGTGCTGCTTGTTGTTGTGTGTGTGTATATATATATATATATATATATATATATATATATACATATATATATATATATATATATATATATATATATATATATATTTTTATATATATATATATATATATGGTCTATATTATAACATCGAACTTTTAAAAGTTCAAATCACTAAAGCTCAAACTTTAGTGATTGAACTTTTAAAAGTTCGAAAGTAAAAAAAAAAAAAATGTAAAAAAGAAAGACATGAAAAATAAACAGGTGTAAGCAGGGGGGCAAGCTCCCCTGCACCCCTACACCCCCGCTACTTAAATATACCAACTCCGAGATCACACTTTAGTGCACTACAATGCAGAAACAGAACAGTTTTGTTTCCTACACTGTAGCACAATCTCAGGGTTGGTATATTTAAAGAGTGTGGGATGTGCAGGGTGGCTTGCCCCCCTGCTTACACCAGTTTATTTTTGATTTTTTTTGGTTTTGACGTTTTTTATCAACATTTGAACTTTTAAACGTTCGATCTTTAGTGATTCAAACTTTTAAAAGTTTGATGTTATAATATAGACTGTATATATATATATATATATATATATATATATAAGCTCACTAAAAGCACCTCAGGCAGAGACGTATAAAAATGCAGCTTTGTTCCATGCTGAAATGAAAAACATAGATGTAGCCCACTCAGATTTTACAGAATTATTTATAAACTATACAGTACTTTAGAACAAGTTTAAAATTCTCTCTACAGAGTTTCCTACTGTAGTAATTCACAACTGTAGGGCTTAGTAGGCTGTCTCTTCAGCTCTGCCAAACAACATCTTCAGGAGAGTATGTCCCAGGTAGCATCCTCAATAAGTTGCTATTTCGCTGTTGAAAACCAGTAGTCCTGAATCCTCAGTCAGAATCCATGTTCTGTTTCTAGGATGAATTTCCAACTGAGGAACCAACTTTTGAGTTTTCTTAATTCAGGTTGCAGCATTATACACCATGCAGTTAGTCAACTAGTTTTCCTATTAATCTGTCTAATACATCAGTTTCCTAACTGCATGCTCTGAGAATTTTACAAACATCAAGTCTCTGTAAACACACTCAGTCATTTATAACACACAAGGTGAAAGTAATCTAGGAATATACGCTGTTGCATGTACATGAACAGAGGTGGCTTATAAAACACAATGTGTTCTTGATGAAAAGTATGGGTATTGTCTGTGGTAGGCAAGAAAAACCTGGCAGCCAGCAGAGATAAGATGCTATCAGAATTTAAGCTAGCGAATAGGGATTAGCAAAAAAATTCCTAATTTTGGGATCTTAAGGAGGTTTGAAGAAATACCTCCTAATAATATCTATACCCAAGAGAGTAGAATGTGGCTAAACCCTACTTGTTTAGGAACAAGTATTCCCATCATGTGCTGGAGCTGATCTCTAGTTACAGAGAGGCATGGAGCCTCTGGAAAGACTGTAAGGGAAAAAAAACTATCTCTTGGAAAGGACTCCAGAGGGAAAAGGTACAGTGCTTGGTTTAATTAGGCGTGTGAAAAAAAGTATAACAACCTGAAAAGAACTGTGATTTTTGCTAGACTGTAAATCATTCATTTCAGTTATCCTTGCCACCTTCGAGGTAAACCTAGATAACTGCATGGGCAGTCTCAAATTCTCCACTAATCTATCTCGTCTTGCCCTCCTTGAGGCTGATGGGAACTTTTTTTTTGGCTAGGCTTGTAATAGTCTTCATACTGGTTTGTTACATAAAAATATGTTTGAAAACGAGGGAAATAAGTAGGTAAAGTATGAGAGTAGAGAAGGAAGTAGGAAAAAGGTAAAGTATGTTAAAACAGGAGGAGCTAGTATGGAACCAAACAAGAGGCTTTGTGGAAAATATCAATTCAGAAAATGTGCAGCAAGAATCTAAGTTGAAGACAGATATTGAGTCAGACATCTAGGAGTTGGTGGGTTAAGGAAGGGAGGCTTAACCACGGTCCACGTTTGTCAAAATAATGGCATTGAAAGAGCTTCTTGAGTCTTTAAGAGCTTCTAAAGTCCTCAAGAGTAGTATTTGAGCTAATGTTTAGAGATAAACTTTTCCATTATGTTGATGCTAGTCTGAAAATAATCTTTTGGCAAGAGCAAAGGTGTAGGGTGGGCTTTCCAAGAAATTATCATCTTTCTTGCTATGTATATGGAACCTTCTTTTGCTGTGAATAATTATCTATGTGCACCCAAAACAAGAATTGATCTAAAATGTAACAATTTTGCTTACTATGTCAAAATCGACTATTAATTTCGGGAGTCTGAGTTTGCTAACAGAGGTGAACGCTGTGGATTGGCTGCCATGTTTCGCTGTGTTACAGTTTTGACTATACCACTTCACATTTTTAACAGATCAGAAATGAAGAGCTGCATTGATTCTTCTCCTCAGGTCTGCAGGTCTCAGCTGGTCAGTATAATTCATATCTCAAGCCTCCGTTTAATCAAGTGACAACACTTTTTTACAGCAAGGAACCAAAAAAGTTATCAAGCCACAATATCAGTTGCATGCAAAAAAAGCACCTTTATGTCTTTTGTTTACTCAGAGTGCTAGAATCATGCACATTAAAAAACACGGCAAAAAAGTGCAAACATCCTGTCCACCCCATTTTTTTCTTAGTTCATTTTCTGCTTTTTAATTTTGAGAAGATATGCAAATCCTTACCCTTCTGTGTGTTTTAAAAAGTGGGTGGTTTGTTTGTTTTCTGTAATTTTCATGCTCAGATGTTTCTACTCAGAATGGTTCTCATGCAAAATGTGCAAAGGAAGAAAATGCCCAAGAAAAAGTTTTTTAAAAATTAACACATCCAGACCAACTAGAGGGTGTAGAAAGGCAGCAGGCTGTGACTCATATAGGTGGATGTTCACATGGTTTAACTCTGTCTCCTGAAGCAAATAATTCAGCTTTAAGAAATGCATGTATTTACGTGTGGATCATTCTTGTGCTTAATTTCAGTGTTACACAGTTGCATCCCTTTTGCCGGAATTGTATACTCTCTGAATCTTAAAAAGTACCACATTCCACACCGAAAGGATTTGTCATATGTTCATCATTAGTAATCATTAGTTTCCAGCTGGTTAAGAGGATTAACACTATAAGCTGTTGGCTCCTGTAAGTGATGCAGTGTTTTACTCCCTCAGCTTTCTTTTGCGTACTGTGTTTACTTCCTCAGCCTTCATTTGCATACTATGCGACTCTCAGCAATTTACTTAACCAGACAGTTCTTTGGGGCAATTAGGAATTTGGGCTAGAGATATTAATAGCCTCCTGGACTGTATGCCTAGTAACTACTTGTGAATCATGCCAGTTTATCAAGAGAGATTTTTGTACGTATGAAAGGAAGCTATTTACATTGTTTTTGAGCTTTCGAGTTAAAACTGTAAGCATTTTATCTGTATTTTGCCCAGTTGCTCTTTGTAGCAAGCTTGCATATTTCTTAACCGTCCCTGATTTTCCCCACAGTTTTGCCCTGGACCTCATAAAATTTTTGATAATTCTGGTAAGTTGAGGTTTACAGTTAGTCATTCATGCCAGAGATTACAGTTTTATACTTAATGTTCAGAAAATGTATGTTGATGCAAAAAGGTGTCCTATTAACCCCTGAATTTTTTCTGATTTGTGATATGTTCCTTGGAAAATTTGATGTTTTCTTATAAAATTTCAATGACTGCAGTCACTAAATAATGGCAAACATCTAAATTCAAGACATCATGCCCTTCAAAAAGTGCTTACTAATGCAAAACTGCTATAACAGCAATTTTCTATGTATGCAAGACCAGTACTTAAAATGTATTCCTGATGTTTTGTGTTTCTCTGATTCTTGAGCTTAGCGGTAGGGATGGATTAGGGGAGTGCAATGGGTTATACTGCATATTTTTATAGCAGTGAACTGAAATGTACCTCTAGGTCACTGATTCATCTGATTGCAAGCAAACATCTGATGTTTAAGCAGTCATATAAAAGCTATATTGATGTTTTTTTTTTTCATGTGTGTGTGTGTGTGTGTGTGTGTGTGTGTGTGTGTGTGTGTATATAAATACTAGGTTCCTGCACCCCAGAATAGTTACAGTTTAAACAATGGAAACAGTTGTAGTAAACAAAAGAATCATAAACTGTATGACATGAAATCTACAAGTTAAATGTTAATAGTTTAACCATGAATGCATTTTTATTTAGCTTGTTTTTTCCAAACACACAGATATGAAATGCAGTGTTTTTGGGTTGTAGCAATTTGTTTGGCAGTTAATACAGACAAATAAGGCTATTAGTTGTTAATGAGCTGCTTCTTGTAGTACTGAGTTTGATTCCCTCGCCCTTCACTTGTGTCCTATGTAACTTTGACCAAGTCACTTCACCACAGAGTACTCCTGGTGTGCTCCTGAAAAAGGACATTTGCATCCAGTAGGTTGTGCCAGACGTTTAACAAATGTGTTACACATTAGTCTTTTGAATTCCTGTACCACTTAGTAATGCTGATGTCGGTGCAGAACGAAAATTAAAGTGGACGGCACAAAGATCAAGTCTATACATCGCAATATGAACCTGAAACAGAAAAAATAAACATTGAAACAAACACTGTTAAATACAATGAAATTATATTCTACTGACCTGACTCTCCTTTTTAACTCATTACTGACAGAAATACTGTCACCACGGACCCCGAGAACTACCGCCCCATTAGCCTGACGAGCCTGGTCTGCAAGGCTATGGAACATATCATCATGGAACTTATAAACAATGACATTGGTAGTCCCCACACTCTGGACCCCACCCAGTTCAGGTTTTAAAAGGCAGATCATGTCTCCTAAACCTGATAGACTTCTTTGAAGCAGTCACCAAAGCCATAGATGAGGGTAATGTGGTTCACACAGCCTATCTAGATCTCGTCAAGGCATTCGACACCACCCCCCCACTCTGGAATTATAGATAAACTCACTAACCTAGGTATAAATCCCTATGTCACAAGATGGGTTGCCAGCTGGCTCACTGATAGAACTCACACTGTGAAAGTAGCAGACTCCAAATCCAACTTCAGACCAGTGACAAGTGGAGTACCACAGGGTTCAGTCCTGGGTCCTCTCCAGTTTGGTACCAACTTCTCTGAAGTACAGGCTAACACAGGAGGTCTTTGGCTGATGAAATTCGCAGATGCCTGCAAACTAGGAGCTATAATGAAAACTCCAAACGATGTGGACATCCTACAAAAGGGCCTTGCGGAGACAGATGCCTGGTGTCAAAGCCATGGCCTCAAGCTCAGTGCCAAAAAGTGCATTGTCATACCTTTTGGTAAAAACTCTGTACCCATGAACTACCATGTAGGCGTTAGTCTACTTAACACCGAAAGTGTGATAAGAGACCTTGGGACACAGGTGAACAGTAGTCTCTCCTTTGATAATCACATCGCCACAGTAGTCAGGATATCCTTCTACATGGCACACCTCATCACAAAGGGTTTCTCATCCAGGAAAAAGGATGTAATTGTTCCCCTCTACTTGTCACTCATTAGATCCATTATAGAGTACAATGCCCCTTTTGGTATGCACCTCACAAGACATCTACAACAACTGGAAAGGCCACAGAAGTACCTCACAAAGAGGATTACTGGCCTCAAACAGATGCCCTACGCAGACCGTCTCAAAAAACTGCAGCTTTACTCCCATCACATATCGCCTACTCAGAGGCAATCTCTGCCTAACATACAAAGCTATATCAAACCCAGAGCTTTTGGACATGCTCCACTTAAAGAAATCCCAATCTCTCCGAGCTACACGCTCTAGGGACCTAAACCTTGTCACCATAATAAACGGAACATGCTGGAAGGATAGATTCCTGTCCCAGAAACTTCCCATACTCTGGAACAAACTACCTGTCTATATCATACAAAGCTCCTCATTAGCACTCTTCAAGAAAAAATCTTGATGATTGGATGGGAGATAGGAAATTCCCCCGAGGATCACTTCTATGACTTTGCTCGACAGTGGCACAGGAAAATAATTTTCTTGGGTGGTGAAAGCCAGGGTACCTTTTGGCTAGGCTTATGTAGGCCCTAGGGCCAAAAGCCTAGTACCTACATATGAACCTATTTAAACCGGAAAAGTTAGTAGCATCAAACTTGAGTTGCTAGAACATTTTCCAGTGAAGTTCTGCCAGTCTCGTACATAAGGAGGTTTGTATTTGTTTGAGAACCAATGACATAAACGTAGTAAATTCAGCACATGCAACAGAATCTCTGGCTAGTGCACTTTTATTATCTTTATGTTGAATACTGTAAAGATGTTGATAAATACGCTTGTTAAAAGCATTCTTAGTTTTTCCCAAGTAGAAAGTGGGACATGATGCACATAAAGCCAGATAAGTAACTCTTTGTGAAAAGCAGTTGTAAGTTCCACCATGCACAGTGGTGTCAGTTTTACTCGAAAGAGTACCGTGGTAACAAGAATTGATAAAGGGGCACTGGTGACAATGCACACATTTCCTCGTAGACAATAAATCCTTGTGGTGATCAACAGGTTTCTTAAGAAGGGATTTGATACTAGGTTTGTTTTTGTAGGTAAAAGATAGTGGAGTAGAAAAGAATTGTTAAGTGTTTTCATCACATTGTAGCATGAATTAAATTGTTCGCAAAATGTTTTCAGTGTCCTTAACATCCAAAGTGTATTGCAGGACCATGGAAGTTTGGCCATTAAAACCTATTTGGTTGTCTTTCTTGTCAACCTGATTGAACCCTTTCTTGATGATGGTGGTGTATTTGTTTCTCTCTGCCCATATCTCATCTCTTATTGAATCCAAAAGTGGTGAAGGATATCTATGGTCCAAAAACATAGATCTCAAAATAAAAATTAATTCAAGACAAACTGCATCCTCTGAAGTCAACCGAGAAGCTCTGATGAATTGATTCTTTACCAATCCTCCTTTTGATGGAAGGGGGTGGCAGCTAGTAAAAATAAAATGTGTTGCAGTATGTGGATTTCCTGTAAATCCTGGTAGTGAATTCTTCATTGGCTCCTTTCCTATTGTATATGATTAAATAGTTTATCTGGTCTCATTCAAAGGAATAAGTAAACGTTAGGAAGGAGAGGCTGGCTTGTAACTGTAGAGTAAATTCTTAAAGATCATTGACTGAACCTTCCCCTATAATAAGTAAGTCACTGAGGTATCTGAAGTAGCCAGTATACTTGGAAAAGAGGTGGATTTTAAAGAGTGTTTCTAATTCCCATCTTAATAGGACAGCATTTGCAAACAAAGGGACGCATGCGGCCCCTAGAGGCACTCCTAGTTTCTGCTTGAAAAATTCCCCTTCAAGAATCAGAACATTATTATTCAACACCAAGTCCATGAATTTTATAACCAAATCATTCAGTTGTAGATAGTAATCCATGTTGTGTTACAGTATCACCAAACCATTCCAGCCCCACGTCATGAGGTATTACCATGAATAAACTTTGTACATCACAGGTAACCAGCAGAAGTTCTTCTTTTGCCTGTATTCCCTTCACTTTGTCCAAGTGGTCCCATGAGTCTCTTATAACGTGAGGGAAAGAAACCAAGAGGTTTTTCAATTTTTGATCAATGAACTTGGCCAAAGGCTCTGTAACTGATCCAAAAGCAGCTATAGTAGGACATAAGGGGTCAGAAGGATTGGAGTGGATTTTTTGAATACAAAGCATCTTCGGAATAATAGGAAAATCCACTCTAAGGAAATTGTGTAAGCCTTGTGAGATTTTGTCAAATAACTCATCTAGAGCCACCTTAATGGATCTGTAGGCTAAGTTGATTTTGTTAATGGAAACAACATTGTACATGCAGTCATCATGCAAAAGATTTAACATGCATCCAGAGTAATTGACGTAATCCATAATAACCCAGACCCCCACATTTGTCCGGTTTCATACATCTAACGTTGTGGTTGTATGTAAACAGTTGAAGAAGCTGCTTTTCTTGGACTGAAAGGCTGAAGAATTTGCTGATTTTTTTTTTTTTGCAGTAGTGTATATACTTCTTTTTCACATTGCTTCTTAAAAATATTAATTACTGGGTGTAAAGGGAGATTGGCTGTACACTTCCTCTTAAACTTGTTGAGGATCTTACTTTAAAATATTATTTCACTATAAAAATATTATCAGTAAGCTAAACAGACACCCTGCTACTGCATCCGTTAATATTTATTTGTATTAGTACAAATTCTTGCCATACAGTTAATACAGTCAGAGTTATTTTAATTCTGCTATAACACAGCTAGACATATATAACTGTAGACCGATGAACACTCAGTCCAAAAACGTCACTAAAGAGTGAAACATACTGTCCAGTTTATATGCTCTTTAAAATGTTAACCAATTTTATTTTTAATGTCCTTGTGACTTGTTCTGGTTTGCATGATTTATGTCCTTCTTTGATTATGCTGTATCTGAAGACACAAGTGACGCAAAGATTATGTGGAGAGACTTTTTGTGAAGTCTTCATATACAGCAAGGAAGAAAATAACCAAAGAAGGACATATTTGTCATTTCAACAGAAACTGTCCAGGCTAGAAATAACCTTGGACTTTTTCATGATACAAACAGAAACCAGAAGAACAAGTCACAAGGACATTAAAAATAACATTGTTTGACATTTAGAAGAGTATATAAACTGGACAGCATCTTCACTCTTTAGTGATGTCTATGACAGAGTGTGCATTAGTCTGTAGTTATGTGTCTAGCCATGTTATAATAGAATTTAAATAACTCTTGACAGTATTAACTGTTTGCAAGAATTTGTACTAACAAATAAATATTAACAGATACAGTAGTACGGTGTCAGCCTAGCTCACTGTGCTAATAATATTTTACAATGGTGAGCCTAGCCCACTGACCGTGACCTTTTTTATCCATTACCAACAGTTAATTTTTCATAAAGGCCTGTGAGTTCAACAGATTGACAGTTCCAGTGCATCAACAGATCAACAGTTCCAGTACTTCATTAGCGAATACAGAGTGACGCCATAGAAGCTGTCCTGCAATGTTCCACCATCACTTCGTCTGTTGAAGGACACCGTGTCTTCTAAGTGACTTCAGCCTGATCACCTATTTGTCATTTATGCAAAATACGGTCAATTCTTCAGTTATAACATGGATGCCAGTACAGTTAACTTTACAATGCCCACATATTGTATATATAAATTTACATGGTTTAAAGCTTCTGTGTCAGACATGAAATGTAAATCTTAAATGTTTAATGTTCACAATTTAGATAACAGTTGTGTTTGTAAATGGATAAATCCATATAATCCATGCATAAAATGTACAATTCATAAAGACTGTTTTTTATGTAAAAGTAACTTTCCAAACTTATGTCTATCTTGCCACAGGAGTCTAGTATGTAAGCTATATCCTGTTCTGATAAACAATCTGTTTCATTCTAGCGTTGTTGGTTCTTCACATATACAACAGTTAAATGTACTTTCTGCAGTCACCTAAATCTCATACAGTAAAAGTGTGTGCAATTATTGTCAGTAATGTAATAGACTACATAAAAATGTTATTTATAGTAAATATTGCAGATGTACCAAAAGAAGAAAGTTCTAATATAGTAGAGTGTGCTGTTAATATTAACATTTTAAAGAAAAGGTTTTCGCAGCTTTTCAAAATTTCCCTAGAGACAGTAGTAAAGGACAATAATGCCATTTAGAGGAACAGACTCAGCATAGCATTCAGACTTTACATAATGACATTTCTGGTTTAATGTAACAATCACATAGAGCCCAACAACATTTACTAAGGGCACAAACTACAGGGGTTAATCTGACAAGACGGTTACAAAAAAACCAGCAAGGTTTACAAGGGGTACAAAATACACCAATTGACATTGGGCAGGGTTCAGCAGAAATGACAAGTTATTTCTCCTGCTGATATATATCAGTAGTCTTGTTTATTGCAGACTCTGCCTCAGTGGCAAGACAAAAAGGAATTTTGTTTCAGTATGTTGGCATTCAAACAATGGTTGACACACACTGTGTGGTCTACTTAAATGCTGCTTTATTTAAATGTTTTGTTTTTTTTTTTTGCATTTACACATGCCAGTTTGGGTCAGAAGGCGGAATTTGTCAACAGTGTTGGCAAACCCCTAAAACATGTTCCAGTACTACAGGAGTTATGGGCATTGATTCCCAAAATGATTTACAGGGAAAGTTTAGTATTGTCAAAATCAAAGCACATAAAAAAATGTAATACAGAAGAGGCTACAGTAAGTGCTTTGGCAGATGTCAAAGCAAAGCAAGCAGCTGAAACTGGTGAGTGTCTAGACTCACATAACTGTTTTAAACACACAGACCAAGGTAATGCCAGTTTCCACCATTTAAAAAAATTAAAAGACGATCTAAAAATGATCAGACAGTCTAAATAGCATGACAGAAAAAAAACAAAATAATGTTTTGGTCAGGCAAGATGGTATGTTGAAGCAATTCCGTCAGACAGTTAATGACATTCTGCAAAATACAGATGCAGCTTTAAAATCAGTCTCTGCCAGACAAATATATACAGACTCAGAGATTACATACGTTACACTCCACCTGGAGTAAGAGAAAAGCCAGAGTGCTAGACAGTTTAAAAGAAGTACGCAGTATTCCAGATGCACATAGGAAATGTACAAAAACAGCTTGTAGACTATAGACTACGTGGTGAAAGGAAGGGGCCGTAATACATGGTCTGATGAAAAAACAAATACAGGGGGAACACAAGCGGCTTCTGCTCCACCAGGGATACAGACAGATACACAACGAAGTTCAGTAAAACAGGTGATATGTTTTACTTGTATGAAAATAGGCCACATTAAACAGGATTATCCATAATACAAAAGATGGAAAAAAAGTCAAATACAAAAGGGTATCTATGCAGATAATAGTGCTTCTTCAAAACCCAAAAATAGGGGAAAAAATCAAGATAAAGAAAATACATTAAGGGAGAATCAATCACAGGAACAAACGCAGAGGGATACAGAAAAAGTAAAGTATACCCTATGAAGTACACAGAAAACCCACCGTATAATCTTACACACAGTGCAAGTCAGGAATTAAAACGTGAAATTGAAAGTACAAAGTACACATTAGACAGGGAGGACACTAACAGTCAACAGGGAACAGAACATGCAGTCTGTGTAATCAGAGACATACCCAGGAAAACAGATCAGAATTAATATGATTCTGATTAGGGGTGTGGCCCCTCCACCCAAGTAACCTTTCTCACACATTTTAAACGTGAAAAGGACGGACACCTGTTAGTGGACGTATGGGTGGAGGGGACACTATAGAAAGATGTCCTGTTTAATACAGGGGCAGCAGTCTCAGTCACTAACAAACAGTTACCTGTAAATCAGTACAAAAAATCTTACATTCAAGGCTTTGATGGCAGAACTTGCATGGCCATAAGCAGTAAGCCAGTTAAAATATGTTTCACAGAAAATGGATCTTCAATACAGGGTACATTTCTTATGAATTCCAGCTGCAGAACAACAATCCTTGGGGTTGATATTCTCTCCAAACTGGGAATAGTAATTGAGCCACAACAAAACACAGTTGGGATACAGCTCACCAATTTCCTTGCTTTGTAATTGACGTAAGTAACTATAAAAAAGACATTACCAAGAGACATTCACAACTGCAGGATAAATGGGAACAGGTAAATCATAAAGAGAAAAGAGCATATATGCAAATAACCTGCAAACATCAAGGTGCACAGAAAAAGGAGGTGAGCAATAAACAGAAGGAAGGACAAACCCCTCGCCTTACTGAAAAGGGTAATTACAAACAATAACAATATAATAAAAATGGAAAATTATGACCAGTAGAATATGGGGATAATCCTCCCTATAACCCTGATCATGGCAGGCAACAGGCATTAAAGCAATAAATTAAACAAAGGAGACGGGAAAAGACAGAAAAATAAATATTACTTTACTGGTTTAATAAGCCAGGACGGATTCAGAATAAATAAAACTAACCTACAGACATACAGACAGAGTAAAGTTAATACAGATACAGTGTAAAGTTGAAGTTAATACAGATACAGTAAATACATTTACAGTAATGCAAATGGTATATGCAAAACTAAACAGTGCAATTAAATGTTGGGTATGTAAGTCCACATCGACGTCTGGAAACAGAGTAACATTTATGGCAGTACCTATGACAAATCCTAAATGGCAAAAGGTTCTGTAGTAACAAGAGAGGGTCAACCCCTCCCCCACATTATAAATACAGTATGTCTCCAAAGGCAGCTTATGCATACAGCAAACAGGATTGATCTTAGTAAAAACAGTGACTGTAATGTCATATTTTCAAAACAATGTCTTACATAAAATATAACAGCAAACAGTCTTATAAACAAACTAGTAACCTCATTAGTCAGACTGGTGAAACTGCCATCCTGGAAATAATACACAGGAATACATACAGGTAGTAAAGTACAGAGTCATTAAAAAAAAATTAATAAAATCCAAGCAAAAGCAGCACACCATGTTGGTTCATAAAAATCAGTGTAAGTTAATAACAACCAAACAGTATCAGTACAGTAACAGTCTGTTAACAGTCTTACAAAAGTTTAAATGTGTTTCTATAATAGCAGTCTATGGACAGGACAAGGCAATCTAAAAAAATGTACATACAAGGAAATGCAAATAGAACAGTTGACAAGAAAAAATGGGGAGAGATACTCTGATATAATACATTATGAGAACAGGGACATCATGATCGGATACTTGATTTCAGTATATTTTTGGACATGCAAAATTTGTTTGCAAAGACACGTAACAAGTCAGATTGTTGGGTTTTTAGCCACATTCCTTACAGAGGAAAAAATGCAATTACATGCAGTCCCTATAGAGGTTTACAAATACAGGTTTTATGTTTAAATAATCTTATAAAAATAGAGTTATAAAACAATCAGCCACAGAAAAACATTTACAGTTGATGAAAATAGAAAAATGGTTGTTTTCAAAAGAAAGGGACAGTCAGGGTTGCTACTTTACACCAACTTTGGTCATGTGAAAAAGCTAGAGTATAAAATAAAAACAGCATGGGAGTTAACACATAATACTTCTTTTAAGTAAAAGATGAAAGTGGAGAAATTCTGTTACATAAAGTATGCAGTTCCAATAATAAGAATTACTCGCACATTACCAGTGGACATGGTAAAAAATCACCAGAAAAAGAGGCAGGTTCATGATAAAAACAAAATATATAGGGAAAGATTTTAAAACAGCTGGACATAGAATATAGTGTTATTTCAGGAGCTAAATTTTTTCACTGGCATGGTGCCATTAAGGCATTAAGGCAATATGGAAAGTTACAAAGTTGATAGCAAATGCAACTTGTGGAGCTATCTCAGAAGATATAACAGAGGACATGTGTTAAACTATGTTAATAAAACTGTCAAACAAGTAACTGTTAACATTGAAGAAAGGCTATTAAATACAGAGGATCACATTTTCCTGTAAATTGCTTTTTTAAATATTCTTTTCCCAAAGCAAAAATGAAATTAAATGTATGCTGCAATGCAAAAGAAATATGATTGTTTCTAATACAAGGTTTTGCCTTGTAAAGCAAGGGTTAACTTGACAAGATTTTGAAACAAATGCTTCTGTGTAACTGCAAGGCTGACAACTTGCTTAAGCAATCATGAAAGTTAAGAATAGATAAGTAATAACGGCTATGTGTCTGACACCTGCAAAAATAAAACATGCTTAGTTAGTTTAACTACTGGCTAAGTGGATTGTTTTCAGGATGGTGGAGTACTATAATTTCCGCATTAATTGCTCCTGTCGTCATTATCTGCTTAATTACAACAGTTTGCATGTGTGTTAAAATTTGTGTTAATAAAAGTATTAATCAAGTAACAGCCATTGGTAATGTAACACTCTTTAAAGAGATAGCCTTAAATACAAGGGATCCGTATGTTGCAACAGACCAAGGAATTCAAAGTACTGAAGATCATATTGTGTTGTAAATTGTCTTACAATTTTCTTGGTTTTAATTAAAAAGGGGAAACTGATAGAGATTGTATAAATTAAAATGCTTTCCCCAAAATTATACTGTGTGTGCAGTAAAAGAAAATATGGCTTGCTTTGTAAGAACAGTTAAGTGACCTTTTATTAAAAAGATTCTTGTAAATGTTCAGCTTGGATATTAATAACATATGGCTGTGGGCTTACTGTAAATGGCATCCTGTTATAGAAAAAGGAAGTTGACTTTCTGTGAGCTTTCAGATGCAGAAATAAATGAAGTAAAATACAGACACTTCAAGCATACCTCCCAACCGTACCGAATTACTCGGTAAAAACCGAGTTTTGGGGTTAAATAATGGGGTGCCGCGATTCCCGAGTGGCACCCCTTCATTTCCGATTTATTTTTAAAGATTTATTGAAAAATTTATGGTTTTTCGTGGCGTCATCACAATGTGTGATGACACCAGCAACGTCAGCTCTGCCAACCAGTCGGAATTCGGCTCAAGCCCACACAGGGCACGTATTTCTGGCAAACGCGAGTGGGAACGGTTTGGATTTATTTTTTCTGCTGCTGCTGGCTTCTCTTTAGCGTGGAGAGCTGCTCTGCTTGGATTTAAAGTAAACGCGAGTGGGAACTGTTTGGACGGCTTATGTTTAGCGTGCCATGGAGAACTACTGCTTGGATGTATTTATTCTGCTGCTTAGCGTGGACGTGGAGATTATTCTGTCATGATCATGAGCAGATTTATGCTGGCTGGAACTGGAGGTAAGGTTTTGTGTGTGTGTGTGTGTGTGTGTGTGTGTGTGTGTGTGTGTGTGTGTGCAGAGTCTAGGGCAAAAAAAGACTGTAAGGGTTATTTATTGCCTTATGCGCATGCTAGAGCTCAGAGAAACTTTTAAGATGAAAAGAGAAATGGCACGGCAGTCTGCAAACATGTATGTAATGTATTACTCTTCTGTTAAGCTTCTAATTCTGCAGTTTCAGAAAGTGTACTGGGTATTTGTGTTTTTTCTGTTTAAAGCAAGCTGAAATGAGAAACGGGCCAACGTGGCAGTTATGTGCGAGAATGGCAGAGTGCAGAAGTGTTTATTTTATTTTGGGTCAGTACAATGTATTATGAGAAAAAGACCTTTGGTTGCTTAACTTGCTTTATTGTTTTGTACTTACTAAGTGATTTTTTTTTAAAGTCATGCAATTATAGAACGACTGCAAATGGGGCTAGCTGAAAGCCGGGTCACTGTTCTATTAAGCTTCAGTTCTAATTGAGAAACTGCAGTCTGCAGAAGTGTATTGCTTTTTCTGTTAAGCTTCTGATTTTTTGTGTGGTATTGCTTAATGCAGGAGTCAATTGCTTTGTTTGTGGTATTGCTTACTACAAAAGTCAATTGCTTTGTGGTATTATTGCTTACTGCAGTTAAGATAGCTCCTACTTTTGTGGTCTGTTCCTCTTAAAATTTGTGGTTTCTGGCAAATCAGTGAGAACTGAATTCACTAAATAATGATGGCCATTTAAGTTTGTCATCCTATCTTTCAGGAAGTGCATGGTAACACAAAACATTTTATTCTAGCAACTTTTCTAGGATTATACAAGCAATGTTTAAAGTGTCCCTGATTTGGGGCCTTTGCCCCCCCCCATACATTTTGGCTTTTTCCAGATGTCTTGTGCTGCACAGTTTTCAGGGGGATCGAACTTTAGTGCTGCTTATGTGACGTCTGTTTGTGTTAGTAGCACAACAGGTAAAATGCTTGCTTTTAATGCAGAAGGCTGTGGCTTCTACTCCCACATTATGTAGCTAGATTGCTGATACTGCACTGTGTACTTTTGGGGTGTGGATACTGTAGTCCTAAGAATGTCTTTGGCGGAAAATGAAGATACCTAGTAACTATGAACCTGTTATCAGTTTGCCATTCATTCCCTATTGCAATATTAATAGCTTACCATTTTTTAATGCAATATAGGCAATTTATTCCTCAAGGGCAACAGGCACTTTATTTTTTAGATGAAGCAATGGAATATAAAGTTGTTTGCTAGCAACAAGCTCTTCGTTACTTACAAATCTCTTTAACGTGAATTATTTAGATGACTTTTCCTTTTGCAGATATTGTGCATATTTATGGATACTGATGGATTGTAGAAGTTTGACTAAGGCTGTTATGATGGAAATGTTCTGAATTGGGGTACTGGGCAGTTTTGTCATTATTGGTTTGTGCATTTTGTTTCACTGCTTAGTGGGAAAATGTTCAAAACAAATTTAAAAAGCACTCTAACAAGTGTGCTGTATTCAAGGAATATAGTTTATAAGAATACAAGGAATATAATTTAATACAATCAGGAAGGTGCATCAAAAATCACATGTATGACAGCCCAAAGGTAATCTTTATCCACCACTGGCCAGATGCATTTTGTTTGGATGTGGTGTGGGTTTCAATGCTGT
This sequence comes from Protopterus annectens, assembly GCF_019279795.1. Lineage (NCBI taxonomy): Eukaryota > Metazoa > Chordata > Ceratodontiformes > Protopteridae > Protopterus > Protopterus annectens. The sequence goes on along the minus strand of NC_056750.1, from coordinate 172,543,657 downwards.
TTCAATGAATGTGACTTTCAAGGGCAGAGAAGTTTTAATGCCAAGTCTATTTTCATAATGAGACAGTATTGTTTTGTTTAGCATATGTTTGTTAGTGTTTGTGCATAATTGTGCTGCAAAATGTAAAAATAAAATCCAAATAATCATTGTAGAAGTAAAGCAGTATGCACATATTAGTGTTTATGGTAAATGGGGTGAAATAGCCAGGTAATGGAACATTGGAATGGCTGCAGGGGAACTCTGGTGTGGTGCCATATTTTGGTTGTCTGTTCTTTAGTTTGCGTTTGAAAGTTGGTATCCCACAATTCCATTGGAGTGGGTGGGGTTACATAATTATATATGCAAATTAGATGTTAATCAGCGTACAGATTTGTACCTATTTTTCATGGGCCTTGTCCAGATTTTTGATGTTTCCAGCTTGAGAGGTATGACTTCAAGTGATGCAAAGATGACATGTAGAGACTTTTTGTGAAGTCTTCGGATACAGCAAGGAAGAAAATATCCAAAGAAGGACATATTTGTCATTTCAACAGAAACTGTCCAGGCTAGAAATAACCATGGACTTGTTCATGATACAAACTGAAACCAGCAGAACAAGTCACAAGGACATTAAAAATAACATTGTTTGACATTTAAAAGAGTATATAAACTGGACAGCATCTTCACTCTTTAGTGACATCTATGACTATGTGTGCATTAGTCTGTCTAGCTGTGTTATTATAATAGAATTGAAATAACTCTGACAGTATTAACTGTTTGGTAAGAATTTGTATTAATACAAATAAATATTAACGAATACAGTAGTACGGTGTCTGGTCAGCTGCTAATAATATTTTACAGTGGTAATAACTATATAAGAAAATGATGCTTTCTGCAATGTCTTTCCATCTAAATGGTCTTACAGATAAATATAAAAAAGAAAGCGTAATGAACTATATTAAAAATGTAGAGTGCAAATAGCTATGCTACAGGAGACACACCTGGAAAGAACTGAACATGTGAAATTTGATAAAGAAAGGTTTTCAGGATGGTTATTCAGCAGAATATTTGGGGCAAAGGAAAAGAGTACTTATATTAATTGCAAGAGGAGCTCCAATAGTGATAGAAGAGGATAAAAAAGATAATAATGGGAGATGCATAGTACTAAGGGGCTACTGGGTAGGGAGGAGGATTACACTGGCATGCATTTACAACCCCCCTAAAACTTCTATAATGGAGCTTAAGAAAATTCTGGGAGAAGTAATCAGCTTTCACTAAGGAATATTACTTATAGGTGGAGACAGGAATTTGGTTTGTAACAGTGAAAATGTGTCTGGGGGGCCTAGAAGGGATAATATAACAAGGGAGGTTAGATTTTTGAAGAAATTTATGAAAATATTTGGCATGGAAGATGTGAATTCAGTAATAGGAGTACGAAGTGAATTTACATATTACTCACCAAGATACAAAAACTGGGCTAGGCTAGGTAGATTTTGTGTCTCACAGGAACATGTGCATTTAATTGAAGGTCTTGAAATGCATCCAATAGCTATTTCAGATCATGTAACAATAATAATAACTAAAATAAAAACGCAAGGTAATGACATGAAAATGAGACGCTGCCACTTCCCCACCTACCAGTTGAAAAGAGAGGAATTTAAGGAATGGGTTGTGGAATTAATTCAGGAGCTACTAGAGCAGATAGATTTATTTTCTGAAAACATGGCTAAGGAATGGGATAAAATTAACGTGGAGTTTAAAACTAGGTTGGAAATAAAAGAAAGGGAGATATGGCTAAACAGTAACAAGAATTATTTAGAGGGATTGACAAATGTTAAAGTATTGCAAAATAGGGGAAATCTCTCAACAAGAAAAGGAGCAACTGGAGAATGCTAAACAGAAAATAAGGGATTACCTCGATAATATGCATGAGTTTAGAAAGATTGCTCTTAAGCAACTGTTTTTTTGATAATTCTAGAGCACAAAAACTTTTAGCGCAACTCAGGCAACAAAAAGTGGAAAGGGCAGTCACCATGCTTAGGGAGTCTATAACAAGGAAGATATCAAGAGACCCTGTAAAAGTATTAGAAATATTTCGGAAATTTTATAAACATTTGTATACAGCAGAGAAATATGGAAATCAAGAAAAGGTACAAATGGAAATGTTTATGGAAGAATTAGATATGCCAAAGTTAGAGGCAGATGAGGCTCAATTACTAACAGGACAGGAAGGGATGAGATAAAAATAGATATGTATAACCAAGCTACAGGAAAATCCCCAGGAATAGATTGTATTCCTGTGGAAGTTTTGAAGTTAGGAGGGAAAAACTGACAAAGATCTGGAAGGTTTTGTTTAACAGTATTTTAAGAGGAGGAGAAGTTCCAGACTCTTAAGGGAACAACCAAAATCATACAGAGTATTATATTCATAAAATAGCAGGGAGGATTCTGAGAACCAAACCAGTACGAGAATGGAGAAAAGAGATTTTGCCGATAGGGTTGACTATGGTCAGGGATACACATAATAGGCAAGAGGGGCTAGAATTTATTGGAGAAACCTGGCAAAGGAACCAATGTATTTGGAGTAAATAACTAGAAAGGGAAAGGTAATAGAATGGGAAGGGGCCAAAAATGTATTTGGACTGCAGGTTTGAGATTGTCTTCCCTATCAAGGATTGATATCAGAGTATAGGCAAAGGAAAAGAAATATAGGGGGCTCCTAAATGAAAGGCCAGCACCGGTAGAGTTTTTAATAGAATGTAGAACAGAAGCTGCCATTAAAAAGGGGGTAATTAGTAAAGCATATAAAATACTCCATGAAAATTACAAGAATCAATCAGAGGAGCTTAGAAAGGATTGGAAAGACAGATTGGATAAGCAATTCACAGAGAGACAATGGGGATATATGTATATCTCCCAAATATGCAGCACAGTCTAGAAGATTTAGGATCTTTGCTTGGAAATGTTTACATAGGTGTTTTTATACCCCAAGTAGACTCTAAAGAATTTTTCCTCGGGTGCAAAGCAAATGCTGGAGGTGTGATGGGCAAGAGAGAGGTAGCTGGGAACATATTGTTTGGAGGTGTGATGAGCTGGCAGGCTTTTGGGATTCTCTGTGGGCTGCTTTGTCAGAGATGCGTGGTGGGCAGATTGGACTGACTGGGGAGACTATTTTTTTGAGTTATGCTGCAGAATCGGAATTGCCTAAACACAGTAAATCCTTGCCGAGTCTAATCATGGTGGCTGCCAAAAATTGCTAGAACTTGGAAATCAAAGTCTAGATCTACTGTACTAGAAGTAGTGAATATAGTAACTGAGATGAAACAACTGGAACTGAGATCTTTAGAAAAGGGAAGGAGCAAACTGCATAGAAAAAAGTGGGAATTGTGGAAAAAGTATATGCAAAGCAGGAACGAGGTTTAAGCGGCAGGATTTGAATGAGCAATATAATGCTTAACTGAAGAAGGTTTATAAGTGATTTGTAATGTTTATAACTACAGTTGTTTCAATGGTGTCTGTGATGTAAACTGATTACAGCTAAAGTGATTTCATTGTGTATGTTTTTCATTTATACAAATGTAAGATTGCCTTTGTCACATTTGGAAATTTAATGAAGATGTTGGAAAAGGAAAAAAAAAAAAAGGAGGAGGTGTGTCCATCTTCAGTAAGGATAAGTACACCTTGAGACTAGTCAAACAGTATGACTGTCTTGAGCTACTCCATGCCCAGAAACTATAGGCAAAGACTCTACCACATCGTAGCTAACTGTAGGTCCCCCACCATGAAACAGAAAAAGCATACCGCATACCTGGACTAACTGGAGTCGCTTGCCGTACAGCCCAGCACCTTCCTCATGGGTGATTTTAATTATACTACCATTAACTGAGAAACGTACACAACCACAAACATGCTGGCTCAGAAGTCCTTGGACTTTGTCAGAGCCAGTGCTCTGGAACAGCTAGTCAGCACACCCACAAGAGGCTTAAATGTCCTGCACATAGTACTCACCAACATGGGAGAGTATTGCAGCCCCCCGCCCAAGTAATGTCCTCCCTGGTAAGTTCGGACCATAAATCAGTCTCATTTGACATAGGATACCCCATCAAGCTCAAAAACACTTAAGAATTTTTCAAAGACAAATTATCTCCTACTAAGTAATGGTGTTAAAGTTTCAAAGTCCCCTTGAATGCAGATAACATGGACTCCTATGCAAAAGTGTACACCAGTTCTCTTTATAACTACTTAAGGAGTTGTATAGAATCGGCTGTACCTGACTGGATTAGAACCAGGTCTTCACAAAAAACAAGCCACCTCAGTGGACTCCTAGTATAAACAGGCTGTTTGACAAGAGAAAGAAACTAATGTCTAAGAACAAGAGGGAACTGACTCAGCAGAGGAAGAAATCCCTCTCTAGCTTAAATAAACAAATTAGAGAGCTTGTCAAGTCCTCTAAAGTTAATTACAAAGGAAAACTAGCCTCCCTAGCTAAGGATAATCACAAGGCATTTAACTACATCCAAAATCTAAAAAGGAATACCCAGCTATGCGCTGAAATGGTTGTGGATGACACCACCCATACTCAACTGGAGGTAATAGCAACTAGTTAGCTGACAGATTGGGTGCAGACTTCACCCCCTGTCCTCTCCAGTCATCCCCCAAAGAATACCTGCAACCATTCCTCAGCCTACCACCTGTCTTGATCTAGCCAAGGCATTTGACACAATCTTATAGTCAGGTATTATAGAGAAACTCTCCCAATTGGGAATTAACCCCTACATTACCAGATGGGTAGCCAACTGGCTCACTGACAGGACACACAATGTCAAAGTGGGTGACTTCACCTCTAGCAAAAGACCAGTCACCAGTGGCATACCACAGGGTTTTGTGCTGGGCCCCTTACTGTTCGGAATTTATTTCTCAGAAGTCCAGGCAAATTTGGATGGCCTATGGCTGACCAGGTACTCTAATGATTTCAAATTGGGAGCAATTATTGAGTCCCCCAATGATGTTAACATACTGCAGACAGGGTTAACGCAGACAAATGAGTGGTGCCAAAGCTACAGATTAAAGCTAAATGTAAAAAATGTATTATTATTCCCTGACACCCTGCTAATTACATCATAGACAGCACCCCCTAAGTGTAGACCCAGTGGTACGCGATCAGGGTACTCAGGTTGATAGCAACCAGAAATTTGACCACCATGTGTCCACTGTAGTAATGAAATCCTTCTGTGTGGCACACCTTATAAGTAAAGGCATCACATCTAGATCTAAGGAAATTGTAATTACATTATACTCAGCCCTCTTCAGACCAAAAGTTGAGTACAATGCTCCCTTTTGCATATATCTCCATAGACACTGGCACCAATTGGAGAGACCACAGAGGTTTCTCACCAAGAAATTACAGGGTACACAAAACAAGTCTTGTGCGGAAAGACCAAAATTCCCTGTCACTGTATTCTGTCTCCTACAGGTTGCTAGGGGGTCATCTGTGCCTTGCTTACAGTGCAGTCACAGTCCCAGCCCTGAAGAAAGTGCTGCACATTCATAAATCAAAGTGCAGTAGGGATCTTAACCTAGCCTCTGATATGAACAGGTCATGCTGTAAAGATAAGTGAATCTCCCAGAGACTGCCACTTCTCTGGAACAAGCTTCCAATTCATGTTAAACAGAATCCCTTACTGACCCTCTTCAAACGCAACCTAGATCAATGGATGGGTGGCTGCAAATTCACTGCTGGGGTGACACCCATGTCCCTTCTGGACAGAGGAAGTCATTATTAACTACCATAGATGCTTACATCTGCGAACTTCACTCACCTAACCACCGAAAATTGGGGCAACTTGGGATAAATATGGCTAGGCTTGTAAGGCCGTTAACCCAGTGACCATCTATGAACCTATAAAGAATTGTCCAAAGATGTCTGTTAGGCAAGACCTTATTATCATTCAGTGTTACCATTCGTGCCTTGTGTAACTGTTTATACTTATCATTCCTTATTTATATGAAGAAGAAACAAAACTGTCATTAGAAAGCAGAATTAAATGTATGGGCTGACACTTTGTTATTTAAGTCTTATCGTAAAACCTTGCTTTGGGTTGCTAATGAATGTTTTTTCTAGATGTAGTCAGAAATCTGCAAAAAGTGGTCTGTTTTCATCCTTTAATATTCATGTCTGCCTTAAAGCAAAAAGGCAGCATTCTGTTATTTGTATAGCTATAGTATTATCATGACTGCTGTTCCAAAATGTGTGTACTGGTCTTAGTTCTACAGTGTTTAAAAACGCGTTGAAATTTTATTTAGACATAATTGATTGTAGTCATTTTCACTTCGTCTGTTTGTACATTGGTTATATGAAAACAAGAACTTGCTGCATATTATGTTTTCCCATGTAAATAAAAATTAATTGATATGAAAAATGTTATTGCTGTGAATCACACATGCACAGTTATTGTATGCATGTAGCGTGTAACTTTGTTCAGGGGCACCATTCCAGACAACAACGTGCAACTCTAGCTAATGGAGTCATTTAACTTCCTAATAGTCATTTAACTTCCTCTGGAAACTACACAAAAAAATTTAATGAAATCCTTTCTTCTTACAGGCTCACAGTTCATCATTTGGCAGGGAAGAGGATGATTTCAGAACTGGAGGAAGGTGAACATGAAAACTCAGATGAAGTGAAAAAAAGGATTACTGCTTTGAGTCTCCAAACTGGAATTATCTCATCTCACACTGCTTTTGTGGCTATTAACAAAGAACTCAACCAACCCATTAAAGGCCCACTGATAAGAAGAGACATTCCTATAGGAGGTATAGTATAGGCAAATTTCCTGAGTGAATATATGTTAACAATGTGTGCTGTGCTTGCAAGCACACCATGAGAAATAAACAGGCGTAGTTATAGAAGACAATGTGCTACCATAGCAAAGAAGAAGCATAAATGGATTAGTAAATAAAGGTTAGGGGAAGTTAATGATGATGACACACTAACATAGCAAGGCTGAAACATAAAAGGATTAGTAAATGAATGTAGTTAGGAAAGACAGCATACTAACATGGTAAAGCTGCAGCATAGAAAGATTAGTAAATGAATGTCATTAGGGAAGATGATGTACTAACATGGTATAGATGATGTACTAACATGGTAAAGCTGCATCATAAAAGGATTAGTTAACCAATGTCATTAGGGAAGATGCATGCTAATACAGTAAAGTTACACCATAAAAGGTTTAATAAATTAATGTAGTTAGAGAGGATAATATGGTAAAGTTGCAGCACTGAAGAATTATTAAATGAAAGCATAGTAAAGCTGAAGCTCAAAAGGACCAGTACATAAACATAGCTAGGAAAAATAACATGCTGCTATAGTAAAGCTGGAGCAGATCACATGCATATAGCATCTGTTATCCAGAAAAAGATTAGTAAATGAACATACGTAGGTAAGATGTTAAGCTAACATAGTCAAGCTGCAGTATAAAATCATTAAATGACAGTAGTTGGGAAAGGTGAAATGCTAACATAGAAAAGCTGTGTAAAAGGACTAGTAAATGACAGTAGTTATGGAAAATGATATGATAACATTATAAAGCTGCAGCATAAATGGACTAGTAGTAAATGAACATACTTGGCTTAGGAAAAAGCATGCTAACATTGTAAGGCTGCAGCAGGCCAGATATATACAGCATGTGCTGTGCATAAAAGGATTAGCAACTAATGTATTTGGAGAAATAGTAAAGCTGCAACATACCAGACTAGGTGGCCTGTAGAATCAGCTTGATTTCCATATTTGAAGAGGAATATTAACACCATGTCATTGTCTGACTCTCCATACCATTCACTTTTCTTTCCCATACCTTATTCTGTGCCTGCCTGAACTGTTCTGATATTCATAATTTTTCTTTACATGTGCTGGATGTTCTTTGTGTTTCACTGTTGCAGTCATTACATTTGGGTAATCTGCTGGCAGGTTGCCCTCAGTCAGCCTGAAAAACAAAGTCTTGGGTCCTGCGTCGGTTGCTGTCCCTTCTTCCATGATGTCAGGGGTATAAAACATGCAGCCAATGCCATTTTAGTCGGTCTTTCTTGCCGTGCGGTGCTCAAAGCAGAAGCAGTTTGCAAGTGCCGGTCGGCCAACTCCTGAAATTTTCGTTTTTGAACCGAAGTCTTCAACCAAAAGCTAAGTACCCCATTGGGTTTTCTTGCTCCTTACCGATGTCAGTAAAAGTTAATAATTGTATTATTTGTGGGAAGCAAATACCTCATAAGGACTTTCACTTGTACTGTATTCCTTGCCTAGGCCCTGACCACAATGTGCCTTGCTGTCGGTTTTGTGCTAAATTTAATCAACGCACTATTAAGCGTCGATATATTTTTGCTTCTCATTATTTTGGCTCAAGATTTAACTATCCAGAATTGTCATCGGTTAGCAATCCGACTACCGGTATTCATAAAAAAACACAAAGAAAAAGACAGAGACAGACCGTCGAGGAAGCTTCTCCTAAGCCAGTCGCCGGTTCGCCAGTACTCAGTGAGGCACTTTCGCAGCCCCTGATGCCTGCTACTTTTGATTCGCAGGCATCTACTGAGACCCATTCGGAGTCCGGCATGCTGCGCGACACCTCAAGTATTGGACCCGTGGATGTCTCTCCCTTAGATGAGTCTGGAGCCGCCGAGCAGGCACCGGCTTCTGAGGGTGTTTTCAGACCTAAAGATTTGTACATTAAACAGATGCCATCATCGAAAACAAAACCAACTTCGATGTCCAAAAAACTGACGCATGAGCCACGTGTTTAGGCGCCTATGCCTAAAAAACAAATGACTGAGGATTTAATTACCCTGATCAGGGGTTCCCAACCCCCTTCTGCCAAGAAGCCTAGGCAAGGCACTGATTATGAATCTTCAGGTCAGGTTTCCATTTCCTCTGATTTCTCTTCTGATCAGGAATTTTCTATTCCACCTTATGAGGATTCTGATGCAGAAGAATCCATTCCTTCTGCTTCTCCTCCTGAGGACTTTTCTTTTGGAGAAACTTTGCATACCTTAAGGGAACATTTTCATTGGGAGAGTCAGGATTTCTCAGAATCCAAAAAGAGGCTCAGGGATTTTCTTCTTCTTCCTCTGCATAGGCCTTTGGCTATACCTGCTGTTTTAGACATTGTTGATGATTTTTTCTCAGAATCCAGGATGGCCCCTGACTCACTGCCTCTGGCTCCTAGTAAGCCAGACAGATATTACAGGGGTCCTGACTCCCACAAGTTTCTTTTTAGAAACCCTTCTGCTGATCCTGAAATAATTTCTCAAGGTCCCAAGGGTGTTAAGGCTTCTACTGCTAAAAATCCTACCCCTTCTGATAGAGACTCCAGTGCGCTGGATAGATGGGGTAAGAAAGTTTACACGTCTGTAACCTTGGCAATCAGGGCTTTAACTGTCAATTTCATATGCTTAAATATCAGCAGCATGTCATGGGCTTACTGAAACAGAAAATGATATTGATTTCTGACTGTGTGGAAAATAAAGAGTTACAGGATTTATTGCATTCAGCTGACCAAGTAGGAAAGCATACTTTGTAATGTGGTTTTGATTCCTTGGAGGCCTCTTGCAGGGCCGCCATAACTGGATCTGTGATAAGGAGGCATGCTTGGCTCAACTAGCAAATTATGCCTGATCATGTTAAAGCAAAATTGTTAGATGCTCCTTTACAACAGGACAGTCTGTTTGGTAATAAGGCAGAGGAAGTTTTGAAAAAGATGGAAGACAAAGCTAAATCTATGCAAACTGTAAAAGATTTCGTACAAGTGCAGCCGCCCAGGTTCAATAGGCACTGGCCTACTAAGAATTGGTCCTTTCCAGTGCCGAACAGAGCTGCTCAGGCCAAACCCAGGCACTCCAAAGGCTCCAGGTTTCAGTCATAAGGAACTTACAGAACAAAACAATGGGGTACCTCCACCTCCAAATCTGGAAGTAGTAAGGCCCCTCCCTACGGCAAACCGTCTCAATGACTTTCCTCTGCCATTTCCAAGCACTTATCTTTTGGAAGCCCCCTTGGGGGGAAAATTAGCACTTCGTGCACAAAACTGGCATCTAATTACCTAGGACAAGTGGGTTTTAAATATAGTATCCCAGGGATACAAATTTCATTTCCACACATTGCCAATTCCAAACGGATGGCCAGATTTGCCTCCAAATCAGTGGGCAGAGGCCAAGAAACAAGTTATGTCCTTCATGGATATGGGGGCTATTCAGCCAGTACCAGAAAAGGAAAAAGGACAAGGTTTTTATTCAAGACTTTTCCTGGTACCAAGAAAAGACAAATCATGGCGTCCAATTCCGGATTTATTCATTCTAAATACTTTCCTGGACATTCCAAAATTCAAGATGCTGACCCTACAACAGTTACTGCCTATGCTGGCCAAGGATGCCTGGTTGGTAACTCTAGACTTAAGAGGCTTACCTGCATATCCCAATCAGGGAATCTTGCAGAAGATACCTCTGCTTCAAAGCAGGCTATTTGCATTACCAGTTCTCTGCACTGCCCTTTGGCTAATCTGCTGCGCCCAGGATCTTTACAAAATGCTTGATACCAGTAATTGCATTCTGCAGACAAAGAAATATTCAAATTTATCCTTATCTGTCGATTGTCTAATTCAGGCAGAAAACAAGGACACTCTTCTACAACATCTGGCATTTGTAAAAAGGCTTCTAACTTGCCTAAGGTACACCATCAACGAAAAGAAATCACAACTGGTACCCCCTTAAATAATTACATTCCTGGGTGCAAGCTTGAATACAACTGCCCAGATGGCTTGCCTCACGCCAGACAAACAAAATCAATTGATGATATACTTCAAACAAGTGGCCATAAAAACCCAGCTATATGCAAGGCAAATTCTGCAGGCCTTGGGGTTCATGGCTTCCTGCATTCTATTTAATTCCATGTGCAAGATTGCATATGAGGAAATTTCAATGGTACCTAAAAAGCTTATGGAGTCAACATTGTCACAACCTGGAAACAATGATTCCTATCATTCCTTGCCTGCAACAGGAGTCCCTATGGTAGGCAGAGGCCTGTCACCAAAACAAGGGACTGTCATTCATTCTACCCCCTGCCACCCAAACCCTGACTACAGACGCATCAGATTATGCTTGGTGGGGGGGCCCATCTGGCAGGGAAATGCATTCAAGGCAAATGGAGCCCAAATCAAATGCACCTACACATCAACCAGAAAGAAATGCTAGCTGTACAGAATGCTCTGACAGCCTTCAAGGACTTTCTTCATCCAGGACAACCACTGATAAAGACGGACAACACCACAGTTATGTGGTACATAAACAAGCAGGAGGGGTACCCACTCCTACCCTCTTTGCAGACTATCTATGGCTTTGTGGAACACGGCCTTGACTTACCAAATACATCTACAAGCTCAATTCCTGCCAGGAGAGCAAAATACTCTGGCAGACGAACTAAGCAGAAATCTTATGGACCCACATGAATGGAAACTGGATCCACAGACCTTCAGCATGGTGACACAAAGATGGGGGAGCCCAGACATAGATCTTTTTGCCTCTCCCCAAAATTATCACTTGGACAAGTTCTGCACAGGAATTCATCACAGTAAAGCTTGGAAAGTGGATGCTCTATCCTTCAGCTGGAAAAACCTGTCAGTCTATGCCTTTCCCCCTCTGCCTCTGCTTTCCAAGGTTTTACTAAAAGTCAGACAGGAAAAACCAAAAAAGATTCTGATTGCTCCAGAATGGCCTCGCCAACACTGGTACCCCCTCCTACACAATGTGTCGCACCTTCCTCCCTGGCACCTGCCTCAGACACCTTATCTACTGTCTCAGCAGAACTATCAAATTCTGCACACTCAGCTCCAAACTCTGATTCTTGCAGCATGGCTAATCAACTAATTTCACCAGTCGCATCTCTCAGTAAACCTGTGATGGATGTCATTTTGGAGGCTAGAAGGCCTAGTACTAGAAAATCTTATGCTGATAAATGGAAAAGATTCTGTGCCTGGAACCAAACACAAGGAATAAACACAGCAATGCCCAATATTCCTCAGATCCTATATTATTTAACTGAGATGCTGCATAAGGGCCTGTCTTTTTCTTCCATAAAGATCCATGCCTCTGCCATTTCGGCTCATTACAACACAGAGCCTCCACTCTTTTCTCATCCCCTGCTAAAGCAGTACCTCAGAGGGGCCAAAAATTTGAGACCTCCCAGGGGAGCACCAACTCCTGCATGGGACCTCACTTTTGTGCTGGAAAAACTCACCCTGCCTCCTTTTGAACCAGCTGCTACTGTGGACATAAAAGTTCTCTCATGGAAGACGGCCTTTCTTTTGGGAACCACTTCAGCTAGAAGGATTTCAGAACTACAGGCTCTCATGGCAGTGGAGCCTTTCACTATCTTTTATCCGGACAGGGTGGCCCTCAGGACCAATCCATCTTTTATGCCTAAGGTGGTATCCAGTGTGGCTCTTAATCAGGCCATTCATCTGCCAACTTTTTTCCAAAATCCACAGAACAAGGGGGAACAGATTCTGCATTCATTGGATGTACACAGACAACTAAGATTCTACTTAAACAGGACAAAATCTCTAAGAAAATCCGAGCAATTACTGGTGGCATTTGCTGCAGGGGCAGAGGGAAAGGCTATTTCAAAGCAGACTGTTTCAAGGTGGATAAGCCATTGTATTAATTTCTGCTACATGCACCATGGTAAACCTGTCCCCAAGGGGATCAAATCCCATTCCACCAGGGCTGCATCTACTTCTGCACCCTTCCTTAGAGGGGTTCCTACCAGAGACATTCTAGAAGCTGCTACTTGGAGCTCAGTTCATACATTCACCAAACATTACCATTTACCTCTCTTCTCTAAATCCAGAGCAGGCTTTGCCACTGCTGTCCTGCAGGGCCTTATAGCTGCTCCTAATGCTGTATAATTTCATCCTGCCAACCATAGCTTTGGGATTCTACCCAAATGTAATGACTGCAACAGTGAAACCAGAAGAACATAGTACAGTTGTGTACACTTACCATAAATGTAGCTGTTCAAGTGTATTCACTGTTGCAGTCATGGTTACCCACCTGCCAGCCCCCTTTTTCTCTTTTATTATACCTCTTCTTTCTTTTACTATGCTCAAAATAATTTTTAATGCATTTGCTTTTAGTTGGAAGTATATATATATATATATATATATATATATATATATATATATATATATTTTTTTTTTTGTGTCCTAAATTACATGCATATATATGTATATATATTTTTTGCTCCCCATTTGGGGGGCACCTGACATCTGGGGCAAGAAAAACTGATTAAAATGGCATCAGCTGCATGTTTTATACCCCTGACGACCTGACGTCATGGAAAAAGGGGCAGCAACCGACGCAGGACCCAAGACTTTGTTTTTCAGGCCGACTGAGGGCAAGCTGCCAGCAGAGTACCCAAATGTAATGACTGCAACAGTGAATACACTCAAACATCTACATTTATGGTAAGTGTACACAACTGTACTTTCCTCTTGGACTGTTTAGATTACTTCTTCATACTGATTACTGCTGCGGTAGCCTTAGATATAGTGGTTATGTCCTGCCAAGGATATAACAGACAGCTAGCTTTCAAAGCTTCAGAGCACCTTCTTTGTGCCCAAACTGTCAAGCAGCTTGAGCTGAGCTGACAAAAAAAAAAGTTTGAGCGCAAAGCCTTCCAGAGTGTTATTGCTGCCAAATAGTAAGCATCAAATCTTAACTTGTGCTTTCCTTTCCTGGGCAGATAGAAAAACTTCCATTTTCTTATATTTACCAATGTTTTATTATTTTTCTCTTTGGGAAAGTTATTTTAAAGCTAGAAGTATTGTGTTTTAATAGAGTGTCACTAGACTGCAATGTACTTCTAAATGGAGTCCTCTTTTTTTTTTTTTCTGTCAGTTTTAAGTAATGTAAACTAACAGATAACATATCTTCTGTGGAAGAACTGTGTTTATTTTTCCTTGGTGGGGCTGCCATAGTGTTTGAAAGTGCTTTTTACTGTGTTTTTTTTTTTCAGTCAGAAAAGTAACTTTTATAGACTGGTAGTTTTACCAGCATTTGATGATTGTCTTCCATCAGAAAGAGGCACCATTTTTGGCTTGACCATAAAACATATGGTCATTCCCACTGTCAATCCTTCTTCCAGCCACAAAATCAAACAAAAAAAAAAAATTAAGCAAGCAACTTTTGCTACAACAGCAGGCTAGCAATGTGCCTCAGCTGCAGGTGGGTGACCGTGCTGTGGCAGTTTGTTGTACCGCAGACTACTCATCTTTTTCCTTGAATGCCTCTGGTGTAGCACCTGGAGCCACTATGGACCAGGGTTAGCCATGTCCTGTGCATTTGTTCGAGTCCCATCAGTGGACAAGGGAGAGAGACTGTTGTTGATCCTGGGAGAAGGAAAAGGGAAAGTTTACCTGTTGTGTCAGAATGCTGTGCCCATATCTCAATTGCCATTAGTAACCCAGTTGGCCTCATTTTTCCTATGTAAAAGAAACAGAAAACCAAACGTATCTATTCTAACTCAAATTTCTTTGGGTATGAGTAGTTTACTGGGATTGGCTCAGGGTTTATTTCAGGCAATTGATCCTTCTTGTAGAGTAGTTTCTGGTAAAAGAAAGAGGGATGCCTCTTTTCCTGAAGAGATTTGAGATTCTGAATCCGAACAGGAAGATGCAAGGATGGTTTCAGGGTTTTGTCCTCAGATTTCCAGTTCAGACTCAGAGGAGAACTCAGTTTCCGATTCTTCCTGTGGGGGTTTCTATTTCTCTGAGATTATTGCTAGAATGTCCCAGTGTTTTCAGAGGGAGAACACAGAGGTAGTCCCTTAGAAAATACTAGGTGTTGTTACAGAAGGATTTTCCAGATATTACACCCATTTCTCCTATCCTGTCTGCTTTAGAGAGTGTCTCTTACTATCTGCAGTTTTCCTGATAGTCAACTAGCTGTCCCTTAAAAGGTAGATAGGATGTGTAAAGTTCCAAAGTCTCTTAAATTTTTATACACTATTCCCAAACAAACCAGACCCAGCAGCTATGGCCGTAGTTGACTCCTCAGCTGCTAAGCACTTAGCTAATTCCAGTCCTACTCTTTCTAGTAAGGATGGGAAATGTATTAATAGATATGGAAAATAAATGTATACTTCAGCAACTTTGATTTTCATAATTTTAAATTGTCAGGCTTATATGTTAGTTTGTTCTGACATGTGAAGTATGAGGAATGTTTTACCTACGGTTTCTTCTTGTGAAGAAAAACTGCATTAAATAACTTACTTCTATTGCCCAGATCACTACTCATTGTTTGCAGTGTGTCTGACTCTGTTGGCACTTCTTCCAGAGCTTTGACCACTGGTACTATATTATTGTTTGCTTGGCTGCATTCTCAGAACCTCCCAGATAATTTATAAAATTAAATTGTAAATTTTCCCTTTAACAGAGATTTAGTGTTTGGCCCCTCTGCTGCAAAGCTGATCAAAAAGTTGGATGAAAAAGGTAAGGCAATCCAGGCAAAATGTAAGATTTTTCAGTCTTCCTTTTCCATATTATCCAAGGGATTTTCTTTCTCTTCTTCCAATTATGGCTACAAAAAAAAAAAAAAAACAGAATAAACAGTCTCAACAGAATTCAGGTAAACAAATGTTTAAGAAAAAGTGCCAAGAGGAGGTTCTAATAAGTCTCAAACCTCCCAAAACCAAGGACAGTCCAACAAGTCTAAAAAACTGTGTGAGACCTTGTCACTCCCTCATACCCTGGCCCCTTTTCTCGTCCAGAAAGTCTGAAACTCCATTTTTCTTTTTGGCAAAATGTTGTTTCAGACAACTGGGTTCTGAACATCATTCATCAGAGTTACAGATGGCAGTGGTAGGAAATTATTCCAGGGGGGGTCATTTCTCATCCTGCAAATCAGACTGTTTTGTTTCCACCTGTTCTTCATCATATGCTGTCCCAAGGAATGTTAAACCATTTCCTCCTTCCCAGGTGGGAGGGAGTTTAATTCAAGGATGTTCCTAGTGCCAAAGAAAGAAAATGCTTGGAGTCCAGTTCTGGATCTTTCTTTCCTAAATCTGTTTGTGATAGTGCCCAAATTCAAGATGATGTCTCTTCACAATCTGTTACCTTTTTTTCAAGTTTCCTGTTAACACTAGACTTATAAAACACATCATCACATCCCTATTCATCCAGACTTCAGGTATTTCTTAAGGGTTTGTGTGTCTGAATCAGATTGTCAGTTCTCTTCCTTACCCTTTGGACTATCCACTGTACCAAGAGTGTTCACAAAATGTCTAGCGCCAATTATAGTTTATCACAAACTACAGAGTATCCACATTTTTTCTGTATTTAGATGACTTGCTTATCTTTGCAGAGTCTTCTTCAAAATGTCAGGAGTCTTTTTTGGATGAGAGATCTCTTGCACAACTTGGGATTCCAAGAGAACATTCCAAAGTTTTTCTTGACTCCCTCATACAGGATTGTGTTCCTGGATATCATCTAGACCTCTCAGTGCAAAGAGCTTTCCTTCAACGGGAAAAACAGATCTTCATCTACATCTATTTCTAAGGTTTTCCATTCAGACTTTGATCACTGTGAGGGTATAACTGAGGATTTTGGGTATCATGGCATCTATGATTCTCATGATACCCTTGCCAAGACTCCACATGAGAAAGATGCAGCGGTATCAGAAATCTGTTTGGTCCCAGCTTCAACACCTCTTTATCTTTTCAAATCCCAGTACTGGGGTTTGTCAGAAGAGATTTTTTTTTTGCTGGAGACAAGAGATATCCTTAAACCCAGGTCACCTTTTCTCCCTCCCTACTCCAAAGCAGTCACCACAGATGCTTTGGACTTTGCTTGGGGAGCAGTCTTTAGGGATAAAAATGCAAGGGATGTGGGACACCAAGGACAGATGCAAGCACATAAATATCAGGGAGATGCTTGCCCTGATCAAGGCACTCAACTCTCTGAACCATCTTTGGACCCCGGGACCTCTTCAAGTGGTTACAGACAATATCACAGTCATATGGTACATTAACAAAAAAAGGGGGAACCAGGTTGTATTTCCTTTGCAGACTAGCCTTGTTAGCTTGAGATTTAGCTTCACAGCAGTCTCACTCTACAGGCATACTACATTCCATCCGAGTAAAATAGTGTGGCAGACAAGCCGACCAGGACAAACCCTCATGAATGGAAAGTAGATCAGGAGATTTTCCAAAATTTGATCCATCAGTGGGGAGTTCAAGTAGACCTGTTTGCCTCCTGTCTGAACAATCAGCTGACAAAATTCTGTTCCAGAACTCCCTGTAAGAAGGCCTGGTAGACAGATTACTTTTATTTTCTTTGGACAGGAATGTTCCTGTATGCCATTCCACCCTTTTCACTAATATCCAGGGTACTAATATCCAGGGTACTTCTAAAGAGTCAGAAGGAATCCCCCAAGATCATTGTAGTTGACTCCCTTTTGATCCAGGCAACCATGGTTTTCCCTTCTTTTGGAAATGGTTGGGGGCAGTTACTAGAAGCTTCCTCAAAGAATTGATCTACTCACACAAGAACAGTGGTGTTTGATACACCATAACATCAGTCATCTTCATCTTGAGTGCCTGGATGATAGGGTCTTAATTCCTTGTAGGCAACTGTTTTCTGGGAATGTGCGTCAAGTACTAATGGAGGGAAGAAAGCCTGCATCTAGACAGTGATATTTTAGAAAATGGAAAAGGTTTTCTAGTTGGTTCAAAAAAAAAAGAACCATAACCAGCATTCAGTCAGGACTAGCTTTTCTATAGTTTTACAATATTTGTGTGAGTTACTATCACATAGCCTTTCTTATTCATCTACCAAGGTTCATTTATTGGCTATCTCAGCATATCTTCCCATGGATCCTCCTCTTTCAAGGCTTTCTCATGTCAAAATGTTCTTGAAAGGGGTTTTACATACAAGGCCACCAAGTAAACTGGTGGTCCATCCTTGAGATCTTAATTTTGTTGTAGAGAAACTAACTCTTGCTTTATCTGAACGAGCTAATCTGGCTGACTTGAGTTTCTTAACATGGAAATCAGTTTTACCGATTGCGAGTTTCTTAACATGGAAATCAGTTTTACCGATTGCTCTTACCTCTGCAAGAAGGTTATTTGAGTTACAATCTCTTATGGTGAGTCAACCCTACCTCATTTTCCATAGGGACAGGGTTTCTTTGAGACCTAATCCTGCTTTTATGCCTAAAGTGGTATCTTGCCCTGCCTCCTTTTTCCATCCTGAACCTAAAAATGAGGGAGAAAGGAGACAGCTCATGTCCTAATTTGATAGAACTAAATATTTTGCATATTGTTGATCAATAGTTGATTTCTTGTGAAGGTAAGAAGGGACAACCTGTGTCAAAACAGACTGTTTCCAAATGGTTTCAAAAACAACGAAAAGGCACCAAGAGATTTTATTAAAGAACTTTTTGGATACTGTGGTCGTTGTTTGCTACTTGCTGTTTCCAAATGGTTGTCTTCATCTATAGCTTTTTGGAAAAGGTTGGATTCTAGAAACTGCTATTTGATCCACTGTACATGTTTTTGCAAAGCACTGTAAACTTGATTCCTTCTGTTAAGTCTAGATCATGTTTTGCTTAGACCATTCTCTAAGGGCTCCTGGACCATTCTCCTTCCAAATATAGTTAGCTGTGGTAATCTACCTATGTAGCTAAGGCTACTGCAGCAGTGATCAGTGTGAAGAACACAGTACAGTTGTGTAAGTAAACTTGCCATAACAGTAGATGTTTGAAAGATCACTGCTGCAGTAGCTGCTCCCTCCCTCCATCCCCATTGTTTTTTGGGTCTATATTATATTCTCGAAAGCCGGCAATGTTGAATCTGACATCGTTGACACACGAATATTGAACGCTTAGAATCTCGAGCGTGTAAATGGAATTCTCCGTAAGGGGAGATTTCCATTTACTGCAGTGTAGTGCGGTCTCGGAGTTGGTATATTTAAGTAGTGGGGGTGTGGGGAGTGCAGCCCCCAATGTGGGGGGTGCAGGGGGGCTTGCCCCCTTTCTTAAACCTTTTAGGGTACTTTTTTTTTTTTTTTTTGTCTTTTTATAAGGTCGATATTTGAAGACATTGGCCATATGTTGTTTGATGTCTTCAAATGTCGATCTTATAATATAGACCCGTTTTTTTATGTATTTTTTATGCCAAGGTGTGGGCATTTATTTTTTGTTGTTCTTAGCATTGGCCTTTCAGGACTCAGCCTGTCTCTGTCTGTCTGTGTTGGCAGGAAAGCTCTGAAGGGCTTTGCAACCAAAGTTGTCTTTTAGTCAGATCAAATCGAGCTGACTGACAGCTTGGGTGCGTGGAAGATGCCCTGAAGCATTGGAAGGTTGCTGGCTGTTATATCCCTGGCAAAATATAACTTCAAAAATAATAAAGGCCAAAGGCGAACCACAAGTAAAACTCCAACAAAAGATTTTTAATCAGCACACCACACGTAAAGTAAGCGCTTTTGTTTTGTTTCAATGAGACTTCATCAGACAAGTTAACATTTTCCAACCAACAATTTAAATACCTCCCAACTCACATGATAAATTAATTACATCATTAAACAACATCTTAAGGCATTGCATACAAAATTATAAAAACAGATGCCTTATATACACTGCTAAAATTCAAATACAATTAAATACAAAAATGTAGATGTGAAGTTGTTAAATCTCGACGTTTATTCTCACTGATGGGTTCGGAGCTGATCCTCTGCTCTGATACGGCCTATAGCAAGCTCAAGGTTTGCCAGTAGCTCGAGACCAGCCCCTTATCCCACAATGCACTGCTGTAATTACCTCAGATCTAGTTTGCCACGGCAAGAGAGATCTCTGTGATCCAGTTGGCTTCTTAGTTTGTGTGGGCCTTTAGCCCCTTTTCCTGTACTATTAATCCCTTTAATAGTTAGGCTTTTTCTGTGGGCCTCTTAGCCCCATATTTGTATCTCTATTTCTATATATATAGATATATATATATATATATATATATATATATATATATATATATATATATATATGGTTCCCTATCAGAATCCTGAAACATTATAAGCCTGAAAGTCAAAATCCTGAAAACTATTGACTGAAAATGCAAAATCTCGAAAATGCAAAATCCTGAAAACACAAAATGGACATACTGACGTCATTGTGGCTTTGCTATTGTTAGCCCTGTGGTGTTAGGTCACCTCTGGTCCAGGTAAGTGCAGTTGGTTTTATGTTCAGCTAAGTATAAGTGAGTTAGGGTTAGGCAGGTTAGGCATGTATGCAATAGTGACAAATATTGGGGTTAGGCGGTTTAAGTGAGTTACCTGCACCGGGTTATCGGCTGGTCAGGTGAGTGTGCGATAGTGACGGACCTTAGGGTTAGGGTCAGGGTCAGTTGGTAGATATTAGTGTCTTTATAGTGACATATTAGCATTATTTGTGCTTTGGCTCAGATGAGCTCAGCTCCTACCTCAGGCTCGGAGCCCAGGGTTTCAGTGCGGGAGGATCGGACGGTACTCTCTGGTCTGTCCACTCCTTCTCGTAGGAGCCATGGTGCCTTCGATGCTATGAGGAGAGTTTGGTCTCCAAAGACAACATCAGCATCGGTTCAGCTTTCCCTCTCCCCTCAAGCTCCTGTGTCTACTTCTGCATCTACCGATCCCTCTAAGCGAAGAGACCCATAGCCTCAAGTACCCCCACAGGGCGTCCACTGCTCTTCTGCGACCTCCCCATTAGACTCCCCACAGGAGGCTTTGACATCTGACACAGACTTAGATGTGCCAGAAGGGTCACCTCGATCCCCCTCTGAGGATATCTCCTTTGCAGAGATACTAGAGATCCTTAGTCAGAGGGCCAATTGGCAGTCCAAGACCCCTACTGAGGATGAGTCTGTGCTCTTGAAGGCTTTTGGGTCTCAACCTTCCACTTCTTGGGTGTCTCCGTCTTACAACAAGCTCATGGACCTCATCTCTCATAAGGTGTGGGAGTCACCGGAGGCCATGGAACCTGTCCCTCGTAGACCCAATAAATTCATATCTGCCCCAGTGGATAAGCCATTTTTGACAAAAGGAGTGCCTGTTGATGCCATGGTGGTGGCTGCAGCCACCAAAAAGGAAGTATCTGAGACATCCTCTTCTATCCATCCCCCTAACAGAGATTCTTGGGTTATGGATAGATATGGGAAGTGCATGTTTAGTTCAGCAACTTTTTCTCTGCGATCACTGAACTACTTGACCCATTTTACAAGCTTACAGAGAGATCTCCTGAAAGAGCTAGGAGATGCTCTCCAGGGTTCAGTAGCTGCAGGAGTGGCCAACAAAGTCAATACCCAGCTCGCTACTCTAAACTCAGTAGTGAACTCGTTCATGCGTCTCATATCCTATGCAGCTGATGGTTCAAGTAGAGCCTCTAGTTCGGTCATTGCTCATCGAAGACGAGCCTGGATGCATCTCTGTTCCTTTGCGGAACCCTTCAAGTCTTCCTTCATTAATACCTCATTCGATGGCTCATCACTGTTTGGGCCCAAAGTAAAGGAAACTTTAACCAGGTGTGAGCAGGAAGGCAATACCTTATCTGACGTTGGGGTCTGTTTTTCCACTCCTCCTCGGCCCTACCCTAAGGGCCCTGGGGGGGGGTGTATTTCCGAAAAACTTGCAGCCTTTCAGGACACACGTAGTGATACCCCCTCTAGAGGCAGAAGAGGGGGTTATAACAGAAGACGCCACCCCTGTGACAGAGGGGGTCCACAGCAACAGGGTGACAGGGTCATTTCTCCTGTCAGTCCTACCAGCGCCCCTGAAAGGGGGCCTGACTGTTCGACTCTGGAGGCAGTCAGGGGTCGCTTGTCTTTGTACCCAAAAGCCTGGCTAAACATAACATCGGATACTTGGGTACAAAGCATCATTTCCAGAGGTTATTTCATACCGTTCTTTACCCCTCCCATTCCTATCAAGAAAATCCCAGATGTTCCACCCAATCTCAGGGAACAAGCAATCGTAGAGGTTCACTGATTGCTAGAAAAAAGGAGTCATCCAACCAGTCCCAGCAGACCAAGTCGGATTCGGAACTTACTCCAGATTCTTTTTGGTACCAAAGAAAACAGGGGACTGGAGACCTATCTTGGACCTCAACAGACTCAGCAAGTTTGTAAAGAAAGAGAAGTTCCGAATGGTCACGCTTCAGTCCATTCTTCCCTTTTTAGGGAAAGGCGATTGGATGTGGTCCATAGATCTCAAGGACGCGTACTATCACATAAAGATGGACAGACGCTCCAGAGATCATCTGCGCTTCCGGCTGAGAGACAATCATTACCAGTTTCGAGCCCTGCCCTTTGGTCTCACTTCAGCCCCCAGAATGTTCACCAAATGCATGGCAGTGGTCACGGCTCACCTGAGGCGTCTAGGATTCCAGGTGTTTCCATACTTAGACGATTGGCTCCTCACTGCTACCACCAGGCATCAGTTGACTCAGGCAGCACAATACACTCTGACACTCTGCCATCAATTAGGCATTACAATCAACTTCGAAAAGTCTGCCTTATCACCATCTCAGCATACCGTTTTTATAGGAGCAGAGTTAGATACTTCAACCACCACTCTACATCTCCCTATCAAAAAAGTCTCTCTTCTCCACCAAAACATCAGCTCATTGGTGTCAAAGAACAAAGCTACAGCAGCAGAGGTATTGAAAGTACTAAGTTTGATGGCGGCAGCAATCCTGGCTATACCACTCGCAAGGATGCATATGCGAATCCTTCAATGGCTCCTCTTCGCTCAGTGGTCTTACCAGAAACTACCAATGCACCACATGATTCTTATCACGGATTCTTGCAGGAGAGACCTTTGGTGGTGGTTGACGTCTCCATGTCACAATAGGAAGACCCTTTGCCCCCCCCCCCAGTAGCCACTGTGACCACGGACGCTTCCCTGATAGGGTGGGGGGGGCATTTTCAGGGAAAGACTGCCAAGGCACATGGACAGATCAAGAATCACATCTGCACATCAATGTTCTAGAGCTGAGAGCGGTACTTCTGGCATTGCAGTACTGTCAGGACTCTCTCCCTCTAGGGACTATTGCAATTCAGACCGACAACATGTCAGTAGTCTGGTACTTGAACAAGCAGGGCAAAACCAAGTCTTACCCCCTTTGTCGAGAAGCCCTCAGGGTTTGGCAATGGGCTGTGTCATCCCAGCATTTTCTGTTAGCAACACACATCCCGGGGAAATCCAACGTCATAGCGGACAAGCTAAGCAGGGCAATATTACTCCCTCATGAGTGGTCGCTCAAACAGGTTGCGGAGTTGATTTTTGCAAATGGGGCCAGCCTTGCTGCGACCTTTTTGCCAGCCGCATCAATTCAAAATGCAGAAGCTACTTTGCCCTGATACCACCTCCTGGTCATCCCCTCGAGAGATGCACTTTTACATGATTGGCCCCCGGGTCTTCTTTATGCATTTCCACCCTTCCCATTAATACCCAGATTTTTACAGAAAGCAAAATCGTTGGGAAGGAAGGTTATACTCCTAACCCCCTACTGGCCTTGACAGATTTGGTTTACGTTTCTCCACCATCATCTGTTGGAGGATCCATGGATCCTGGACCCAGTTCCGGACCTTCTGACGCACCCGTCAGGGGACCTTCATCCTTCTCTGCAGTTTCTGAAACTGACTGCTTGGCTAATCCACTTCCCCTAATTGCCAGGCTTCATTCAATTTCAGAAGATACAAGACCGATTCTCTTGTCTTCTCACAAGCCATCTACCAGGAAACTATATGGCAGTAAATGGAAAAGGTTCTCAATTTGGACCAACGCGCAGAACATTGACCCTCTTCGAGCTCCGCTATCTTCGATTTTGGAATTTTTGACAAAAATTTTTAAGGAAGTGGCAGCAGCTGCTACAGTTAGAGTTCAGTTAGCTGCTATCTCAAATTTTCACCTTGGTCTTGTTGGCTCGAATATTATGAGCCATAAATGATCCAAAACCTTCCTTAAAGGCGTTCTTCATATGAGACCTCCGATCAAAATTCCCTTTTCTCCCTGGAATTTAAACCTTATGCTGTCTCAACTTATTCTTCCTCCCTTTGAACCAGCTTCTTCTTGTGCTTTAAAATTCTTATCTTGGAAAACAATATTTCTTGTGGCCATTACGTCTGCCCGCAGAGTGTCAGAACTTCAAGCATTACCCATCAGACCACCCTACATGATCTTCCATGCTGATAGAGTATCTGTCAGAACAAACCCCTCATTTTTACCTAAAGTCTGTTCTGAGTCAAATATCAATCAGGTCATTGAACTCCCAGTTTTCTTCCCTAACCACTCTAGCAAATTGGAATATATGCTGCACAAACTTGATGTTCACAGACAGCTCAGATTTTATCTTGACAGAACTAAAGATATCAAGAAATCAGATCAACTTTTTGTATCCTTCTCAGAAGCAAGAAAAGGCAATCCAGTGGCTAAAACAACTTTATCTAAATGGTTATCCAATTGTATATCCTTTGTTTACGAAAATTTGAATATGCCTTTAACGCACAAATCAAAAGCCCATTCTACCAGAGCTGTCTCACCCTCTTCTGCTTTTCAAGCTAAATTGCCCCTTGACTATATTTGTGCTGCAGCCACTTGGTCTAAGCCTCATACCTTTATCACACATTACAAAGTAGATAAGACTTCTAGGGACAGGACTTCCTTTGGTTCTACGGTACTGAAGAACATACTCCCATGAGCCACCCAGGGTTGAGGGTGCTAGGGACGCTACCCATCAGTGAGAATAAACGGCGAGATTTAACAACTTCACATATAGAAGTTATGTACTTACCATAACGTTCCATGTGAGTTGTTTATCTCGCCTTTATTCTCATGTCCCTCCCTCCTTCCCCCTCCTGGCTGACTATTGACTTAGAGGCTAGTGCTATCCTGGTTATTCAATATTTCTTCTTTCCCTTTGGGAAGAGTTCTTAGTAGATATTTATGCGAGAGTATGTGTATGTTGTATATATGTATATTATGTATAGAGTATTATTCGCAGCAAACAAGATCTGAGGTAATTCCAGCAGTGCATTGTGGGACAAGGGGCTGGTCTCGAGCTACTGGCAAACCTTGAGCTTGCTATCTCTGTTCCGAACCCATCAGTGAGAATAAAGGCGAGATAAACAACTCACATGGAACGTTATGGTAAGTACATAACTTCTATTTTATTTAGCTACTTGTAAATTATGTCCACGTTTCTATGTCGGTAAAACTGACCGAAAGTTTAAGCAAAGGGTATATGAACATATTTACAGTATTAAAAAATTAAAAATGGAGAATGCGTTAGCCAAGCATGCTCATGAATACCCCAACCATAATTTCAGTTTCCGCATTATAGATCAGGTGGAACAGGACCCCTGGGGAGGACAGTTTTCTTTAAAATTAGAATTACAGAAATTATTGTGGGAAGTAAGATTGAATGCTTATTCCCTACCTGGTTTGAATGATGCATGCTCTCTAACTTGCATATTAAAGTTAAGAAGTTTGCAGAGATAGTAATGCTTTTATATGAACATATTTATTTGTTGTTAGTGCCAACTTTTCAATAGGGTTTTCCTTAGCATTCTTTAGGATTCTGTTGCACATACATAAACATACTGTTTTATTGTACTTGAATTTTAAAAGTGTATAAGGCATCTGTTTTTATAATTTTGCTACGCAATGCCTTAAGATGTTGTTTAATTATGTAATTAATTTATCGTGATTTGGGAGGTATTTAAATTGTTGGGTGGAAAATGCTAACTCGTCTGATGAAGTCTTGCTCATTGAAGCAAGACAAATGCGCTTACTTTACGTGTGGTTTGCTGATTAAAAATCTTTTGTGGGAGTTTTACTCGTGGTTCGCCTTTGGTCTTTATTATTTTTGAAGTGGTTTTACTGTTTATCAGCTTGGCAAAATATAACCCATATAGCTCAGGCTTACTTACATAACTGTACTTCCCTCAGGCAGTATACTTATTTTCAGGGAAGTATACTTTTATTTTCCTTTTCTTTCAGTTTCTCACTCAGTAATCTACTGTGTTTGTAAATCATTTAATCTCTTTTCTTTTATGTATTAATAACACCGTAGCCTTTGTCACGTCTCCTGTTTCTTACCTCTATTAGAGGTGGAATGGGGTGAGTGGGACACAGTCCTTCATTATTGCTTTGAGCAACCTATCCCATAATTTCCATATCAGTCCAGTAGAGCTGTTCTACATCTGTTGTAGGAATTTTGAGTATGTGCACTATTCAGGTGGGATCTAACATATAACTATATCCCTGCTTCTCTGGCCTTATATCCCAGTATCCAGTTTGCTTTAACTGCTTCTTCCCTGTATTTCTAAGATTTCTAAGAGTGGTTCTTTCTGACATTATCTACAAGCAATCCCAGATAATTTTCCCTATTAGAAACTTTAGTGTCTCTATTAGAGATGTAAGCTTATAATGAACTACCTAATCCTAAATGTATGACCATCAGTTTCTTAGGGTTTAATTTCTGCTGTTGTAATTGTTTTGTCTTATAATCTTTAAGACTCACTGCAAATTAATCATGGTCTCGTTATTCGTCTATTACTACCATTTTCGAGTTATTCTTAAGTAATTTGCCATTACATAATTTACACTTGTGATATGCTATATAAGCACATTAAACATAACATGTTCCAAAAGGGAAACCACGACTTCCTTCTCAGAACCTTCTGGTACACAGTTACCAATAATGTTCTTTTGGGTAGCCAATTATTAATCTACCTGTTTTTATTTTTGAAAGTTTATCCTACGGACAGGAATTGGATATTTTGAGTCAAATATTTATTTTATTTATTTATTTTTATTTTACATTTGTTTACTGTGATAGTCCGACTGGACACATGTCCATTTACAGCGGAGGCCCGGAAAGAAAAGCTCCACATTCAGTACAGAAAAGCAAATATTTGAACAATATGATAATGTGATTATCTATACTATAGAAGCAAAAAATTGACAATAGATAAAAATATAACTTCTGATACAAAAAAAACAAAATTTGATACAGATTAAAAAAATACAACTTTCGATATAGAAACAGAAATTGACACTAGATACGCATTATAACTGACTATAGAGACAAATCGAGACTACTTAGAAATTATTTACTGTAGGTTTAGCATGAGCTAGTATAGAAAAAGTAAAGTAGGTATAATTGGATATGAAGCTATCTAGGGTGGTAGAAACAGTGAAGGTTAGGTAATGCATGGACATAGCCAGGATTTCATTAAGTGTAATTTAAGTGAGTTTTTGAACAGTGTAATAGTGGAGGCAGAAGGTAAAGCAGGGGGAAGGTTATTCCAGGATTTACCTACGTTATAGGACAATAGTGCTTTACCTGCAGTGTTGTTAGTCTTAGAGATACAAAGGAGTGATTTGTCAGTGGAGCTAAGGGGACAATTTGATTTGTAGGGAGTGAGTAGGTGACTTAGTGCTGGGGTTCTATCAGTATGTCTCACAATACTGTAGGCAATGATTAGTTGATGGTAACTGAGTAGTTGGGGAAATTCTAGCCATTGTAATTCCTTTAGAGCCTGACCGTGATTGGTTCGGAAGGTGCAGTTATTAGCAAACTTGGCAGTTTTGTCAAAACATGTCACAAGTCTAGCAAAATCATGTTTTCTGATATGGGTAAGGATTGGTGCCACATACATTAAAGTGGACAATAGATGGGTTTGGGCTAGGCAGATTCTCGCTTGTTTTGAGAGAAAGTTTTTGTGTCTGTATAGTGTTCCCATTTTTTTATGGACTTTTTGATGGTTTGTGAAATGTGGACATCAAACTGTCAATTTCTACACCCAGGAGTTTGGTGTGATCAGAGGGGGTGATGATAATACCATTTTTGGAAGTGATTGAGAAGGATAGAGAGGTAGGAATAGATTTGTTGGGGGTGAAAAGAACCAATTTAGTCTTTTTTGGGATTTAGGATAAGTTGGATCTGAGTAATCCAACTTTCCACTAAGCTAAATGAATCCTGAGTGAGTTGCTGTAACGTGGTAAGTGAGGGTGCAGAGCAGGTAAGAGTCAAATCTTTGTGTTAGCTGGCTAATGACAGTTTATTCAAGTACCTTTCACCAAGCTACAGTTCTATAGTATTACATTGAATAAGATGCCATTTTGTTGAATGTCATTGCTGTTGTATATGCCAGTTACATAAGGGTACAGATGATGTTTTGGCTAGGTTTAAAACTGTGATTTTGGTATGGGTTTGCAAGGACGGGTATATGTTATATTCTCCAATGGTGTGAGGACTTACCTCTCACCAGAACTACTGTAAAATATTGTGACTGTTTTTATGCATTTTCATCAAATTAGTGTTTCAATTAAGTGTATTTTTATATTTGACTGTCTACGCTAAAACTTAAATATCTATATGAAATCAAAGTAAAAAGACAAACCAAAGGTAAGGAAGCAAGACTGATTTAGTTTCTTTATGCATTAAGCACATTTACACTGATACCCAGGGGAGTGCTCTATAATTGCATGCTGTAGTGAAAAGTGGTCAGGATTCAGAAATGGGTAGTACAGTGCATTAAACAAAATAGTGCAGTAAGGTAGCATGCAGGGGAAGATGATTTAGAGATGCACATAGCTCTGTCATTCCAGAAGTTGAAACTGCACAGTCAGTATCGTATGTGATGACTGTATAGTCAGCATCAGTGACGTAAAAGGTAGCGTACTCTCCTTTGGTGCTGGAACATCAGAAGGCTGTAAGTTTTTTCTTACTCTAGACACTTGCATTAATTTTCCTAGTGCTGACACTGCAGCACAGCATGGGGGGGCTGCTGCCATCCTGAGTGTGCCATCCTTTGGATAAACTTGTTCAAGCGTAATCTGGATGACTGGATGTGTAATAGAAAATATACCCCTGGGTTCCCACCTATGACCCTGCTTAACAGGGAGGATAGGTCCTGACCTTGGAAACATGGGCTCAAAACTTTGGCTAGGCTGGGAAAGGCCTCACAGCCAATAGCCTAGTAACTTCCTGTGATCCTAAATTGAGGGTCCAACTGTCTGAGTTGGTGGTAGCTCAAGTGGATGTAAAAGATCCCATGGCACTTATCAAAAAAAAAAGAGTAGGGGAGGTTCTTTGTTTTAGGTCTTCCCTGAAAAGAGAACACTGACTAAGTGGGACTAACCTGGTCAACAAAACTAAATAAAAGCAAAATAATAGCATGAAAATGAGCAACATTATGGTAATGAGCCCAAGTGCAAATAAAAATGAGGGTAAACAGCACAGTAGAGCAATTCTCAAAACATATACAAGTTGTGTGACGGCCTTAGCAACCAGTAAGTTTGTGCACCATGATTTCTCATTGAACATAGAAAGTGATCATGCTACGATGTTAGGAGTAGCAGCCATGTTAGTAGAACAGCACATGTTAGAAGCTGCTTTCACAGACAGTGACCACGATGTGACATGAGTCAGTCCTTGGAATCTCAGAAGGTACCCCCACTACACCTAACATGTCTTCACCTGTCCTCTAGGGACATAGTCAGCTGTAGACAGAGACATCATGTCAGAGTTTGGAGACATGTGCCATCCTCACATGGAATCTTCTGGGATGCTTGGACTACTGATTTCTTGTGGTTACTAAGATATGTGTAGCTTTGACAGTCCTTGCTACAGGGACCTTCCAATAACCATCAGTGGATATGCTGTGCTGTAACAGCAAAGGAGGATATGTGGTTCTCAGGGAAAAAAATATCTGGACATTCTGTAAAAATAGCTAATTTCCCTGAGGTTTTCAGGGTCATTGATTGCACCCACATCACAGGGGACAGATGGTGACATAATAGTTATGGTCCTTACCTCACCAATACAAAGTCGAGGATATCGAGGGTACAAGGTACAGGTATTCTGAACTGTAGTTATTGGCTAGGCTTCTAATATTGATAGCCTAGATTTTACCTATGAACCTACAATCTGATTAAGAACCTGTCTGATCCAAATGGAAACTGGTAGAGCAGCCAGAAGGGTTTCTACTGCATCAGCTGTTAGGTGGTGTGCAACATATAGTATAATATACAGTGTGTCAGTGTACCACCAAGACTTTTGATGATTTCCACATCCGGCAGAGGACTGACCTTTACCAGTGATTTATGCGGGGTGTTTTCTCACAAGTACGTTGTGTTGGTGATGCCATACATATCCTTGAGCCATGGCTCATGGCATTGATACTCAGCTCACAGAACTTGCCTGAGATGCAGTACAACCCTATACTGTTGCAGACCCACATCATTGAGCATGTGTTTGGATTAATGAAGACCTGCATGTTCTTCGTGTTTCACTGTTGCAGTCATTACATTTGGGTAATCCTGCTGGCAGGTTGCCCTCAGTCGGCCTGAATTCCAAAGTCTTGGGTCCTGCGTCGGCTGCCGTCGCCCCTTCCCTGACGTCAGGTCATCAGGGGTATAAAAGAAACAGCCGACGCCATTTTCTTTGGTCTTTCTTGCCACGCGGTGCCCGAAGCAGAAGCAGTTCGCAAGTGCCGGTCGGCCAACTCCTGAGATTTTCATGTTCAAGTTTTAGATCCGAAGTCTTCAATAAAGCTAAGTACCCCATTGGGGAAACTTTTTTCTTGCTCCAGACCGATGTCAGAAAAAGTAAATAATTGTATTTCTTGTACAAAGCAAATACCTCATAAGGACTTTCACTCTTACTGTATTCCTTGCCTAGGCCCTGATCACAACGTTTCTGGTTGTCGGTTTTGTGCTAGATTTAACCAACGCACTATTAAGCGTCGGTATGATTTTGCTTTAAACTATTTTGGATACCGGTTTAATTCAGAAATGTCGTCAGATAGCCATCTGACTGCCAAAGTTCACGAAAAACACAAAGAAAAGGAGAGAGATAAACAACCGAGGCCCAAAACCGATGACGAAGCTTCTCCTAAGCCAGTCGCTGGTTCGCCGGTTCTCAGCGAGGTGCTTTTGCAGCCCCTGACGCCTGCTACTTTAGAGTCACAGGCCACTACCAACTCCCACGTGGAGTTGCCTGTGCCGCTGGAAACTCAAGATATTGGAGCCTCGGACACTATTCCCTCAGATGGGTCTGGAGCCGCTGAGCAGGCACCGGCTTCTGAGTGTGTATTCAGACCAAAACATCTTTACATTAAACCGACTTCAGCTTCAAAGGCAAAGACTAAAGCACCTTCTAAAGCAAAGAAACAAACTCAAGAGCCACGTGGACAGGCCTCTATGCCCAAAAAACAGATGCTCAAAATGGCCGAAGACTTGATTACCTTGATCAGGGGTTCCCATCCCCCTCCTGATAAGAGGCCTAGGTAAGAGACTGACTATGAATCTTCAGATCAGGTTTCTATTTCCTCTGATTCCTCTTCTGATCAGGAATATTCTCTTCCCCCCATGAGGATTCTGATGCTGAAGAATGTATACCTTCAGCTTCTCCTCCAGAGGACTATTCTTTTGGGGAAACTTTGCATACCATGAGGGAGCATTTCCACTGGGAGAGCCAAGATTTTTCAGAATCTAACAAGAGGCTCAGGGATTTCCTTTTACTACCGCAACACAGACCTCTAGCCATTCCACCTGTTAGACATTGTAGATGATGTGTATTCAGAGACTAGTCTGACCCCTGACTTCTTACCTCCAGCTCCTGTTAAGCCTGATGGATATTACAGGGTTCCTGACTCTCATAAATTCCTTTTTAAAAACCCTGCTGCAGACCCAGAAACTATTTCACAGGGTCCCAAAGGAGTTAAGGCTTCCGCTGCAAAAAAAACCCTACCCCCTCTGACAGAGATTCTAGGGCACTGGATAGATGGGGAAAAAAGGTTTACACATCTGCTACCTTGGCTATAAGGGCCTTAAATTGTCAGTTTCATATGCTCAAATATCAGCAACATGTCATGGCATTGCTTAAACAGAAAATGTTAATCTCTGAATGTGCAGAAAACAAGGAAAGGCAGGATTTACTGCATGCTGCTGAACAAGTTGGAAAGCATACTTTGCAATGTGGTTTTGATTCTTTGGAGGCCTTCTGCAGGTCAGCAGTTACGGGTTCTGTAATTAGGAGGCATGCTTGGTTAAAGGAACAAAATCTGCCTGATCATGTCAAAGTTAAATTATTAGATGCACCTTTACAGCATGATACTTTGTTTGGTGGTAAGGCAGAAGAGGTGTTAAAGAAAGTGGAGGACAAAGCTAAATCTATGCAAACTGTCAAAGATTTTTTACAAGTACAGCCACCTAGGTTTAGTACACAATGGCCTACAAAGAACTGGTCCTTTCCTGTGTCAGACAGACCTCAAAGGGGCAGATCCAGATGCCCTAGAGGCAGATCCGAGGCGCAAGGTTCATACAGGTCAAAGCAATGGGGTGCTTCTACCTCCAAAGTTGGAGAAGACAAATCACAACCATTCAGGAAACTGCCTCAATGACTTCCCCCCGCCTGCACCAAGCACTTATCTTCTGGCAGCACCTTTAGGGAGAAAATTAGCAGTTTTTTCTGAAATTTGGCACATTATAACCCAGGACAAATGGGTTCTAAATATAGTGTCACAAGGCTACAAGTTCCATTTCCATACCCTGCCAAAGACAAACGGCTGGCCAGATCTGCCAAAAAATGGGCAGAGGCACAAAAACAAGTCTCATCCCTCATGGACATGGGGGCCATTCAACAAGTACCAGAGCAAGAGCAGGGACAAGGATTTTACTCAAGACTGTTCTTGGTACCCAGAAAGTACAAGGCTTGGAGACCAATACTGGACCTATCTATTCTGAACACATTCCCGGATATACCAAAATTCAAAATGTTGACTTTGCAGCAGCTTCTGCCCATGCTGGGCAAGAATGCGTGGCTGGTGACTTTAGACCTAAAAGAGGCATACCTGCATGTCCCAATCAGACAATCATGCAGACGATACCTCAGATTCAAGGCTGGCTCAATGCATTACCAATTCTCTGCACTGCCCTTTTGGCTTATCTACTGCGCCCAGGGTCTTTACAAAGTGCCTGGCACCAGTAATTGCATTCTGCAGACAGAGGAATACAAATATATCCTTACTTGGACGACTGTCTAATTCAAGCAGAGAACAAGGACATTCTTCTACAGCATGTGACATTTGTGAAAAGACTTTTAACATGCCTAGGGTGCACAGTCAATGAAAATAAATCAAAACTAGTGCCCTCTCAAGAGATAATATTCCTGGGTGCAAGCTTAAATACAACTACCCAGATGGCTTATCTCACACCAGGCAAACAAAGGCAACTGACTACCTATTTCAAAATGTTGGCAACAAAGGCCCAGTTATCTGCAAGAAAAATTCTGCAGGCTTTGGGCTAAATGGCATCCTGCATCCTACTAATTCCATATGCAAGACTACATATGAGGAAACTTCAATGGTACCTAAAAAGTGTTTGGACACAACATTGCCACAGCCTGGAAACAATGATCACTCTCGTTCCCTGTCTGCAACAGGAGTTTTGATGGTGGGCAAAGGCTTGTCACCAGAACAAGGGACAGCCATTCACATTACCCCCAGCCTGGCAGACACTAACAGAGGATGCATCAGATTATGCCTGTGGGGCCCACATGGCAGGAAGATGCATTCAGGGATCATGATCCTCAAACCAAATGCATCTACATATCAATCAAAAAGAGATGCTAGCTGTTCAAAATGCCCCGACAGCCTTCAAGGACCTACTTCATCCAGGACAACTACTGATAAAGACAGACAAAATCACGGTCATGTGGTATATAAACAAGCAGGGGGGCACACATTCTTACCCCCTTTGCATACTAGCCATGACTTTGTGGGACACAGCATTGACTTAACAAGTACATCTGCAGGCACAATTCCTGCCAGGAAAGGAAAATACTCTGGCAGACGAACTAAGCATAAACCTCATGGATCCCCACGAGTGGCAGCTGGATCCACAAGTCTTCAGCATGATAACAATTTAATGGGGATGCCCAGACATAGATCTATTTGCCTCCCCTCACAACTACCAACTTTCAGCTGGAAAAACTTATCAGTATATGCCTTTCCTCCACTGCCTGTCCTCCCCAAGGTACTCCTAAAGGTCAGACAGGAGAAGCCAAAAACGATACTGATTGCCCCAGACTGGCCCCACCAGTACTAGTATCCAATCCTAAGGGACTTGTCTCAATGCCCAGTTTGGACCTTACCTCAAATACCTCAGCTTCTGTCCCAGCAAAACAATCAGATCCTGCACAGCCACCTCAGGACTTTAAACCTGGCAGCATGGCAGATAATGTAGTCATACAAAACACACCTCTCAGTAAAGCTGTGATGGATGTCATTTTGGAAGCCAGAAGGCCTAGTACTAGAAAATCTTATGCTGGGAAATGGAAGAGAGTCTGTGCTTGGAGCCAGGCACAAGGAACTCATACAGCTATTCCAAATATTCCTCAGATTTTGCAATACTTAACTGAGATGCTGGACAAAGGCCTGTCTTTTTCATCAATTAAAATCCATGCCTCTGCCATTTTGGCTCATTACAATACAGAGCCACCACTCTTTTCTCACCCTTTATTAAAGCAGTACCTCAGAGGAGCCAAAAATAAGGATATCACCAATACCTGCATGGGACCTCAACTATGTCTTGGAAAAACTCACCCTGCCTCCTTTTGAGCCAGCTGATACTGTTGATATAAAGTTTTTATCTTGGAAAACATCTCTGCTCCTAGCAATAACTTCTGCAAGACGAGTTTCAGAGCTTCAGGCACTCATGGATGTGGAACCTTTTATCATTTTTTATCCAGACAGGGTCTCTCTGAGGACAAACCCAACATTTATGCCTAAGGTGGTGTCCAGTGTGGCTCTTAACCAAACTATTCATCTGCCAACTTTTTTTCCAAATCCACAGAACAAGGGGGAGAGAATTCTGCATTCTTGGACGTACACAGACAGCTTCGATTCTACTTGGACAGAACCAAAGTTTTCAGGAAGACAGAGCAATTACTAGTGGCATATGCTGCAGGATCTCAAGGAAAGGCTATCTCAAAGCAGACTATTTCAAAGTGGATAGGCCACTGCATTCGTTTCTGCTATTTATGCCATGACAAGCCAGTGCCTAAGGGCATTAGTCCACATTCAACCAGAGCTGCAGCCACTTCAGCAGCCTTTCTCAGGGGAGTACCAACCAAAGACATTTTAGAGGCTGCTACTTGGAGTTCAGTGCACACCTTTACAAAGCATTATCATCTGCCACTCTACTCTAAATCCAGGGCAGGCTTTGCCACTGCAGTTCTGCAGGGCCTCATAGCCGCTCCTAATGCTATTTAGCTCCAGCCTCCCAACCACAGCTTTGGGACTCTACCCAAATGTAATGACTGCAACAGTGAAACACGAAGAACATAGTACAGTTGTGTACACTTACCATAAATGTAGATGTTCGAGTGTATTCACTGTTGCAGTCCAGATTACCCACCCGCCATCCCCCTTCTTTCTGATGGAACTTATCTTTCCTTCTCTGATTTATACAACCTATGTGGTGTATTTGCTTGTAGATGAAGGTAAATATATATATATATATAGATATATGCTACCCTTTTAGGGGGCACCTGACATCTGGGGCAAGAAAAACTGAAGAAAATGGCGTTGGCTGCTGCTTTTATACCCCTGATGACCTGACGTCAGGGAAGTGGCAACGGCAGCTTACGCAGGACCCAAGACTTTGAAATTCAGGCCGACTGAGGGCAACCTGCCAGCAGGATTACCCAAATGTAATGACTGCAACAGTGAATACATTTGAACATCTACATTTATGGTAAGTGTACACAACTGTACTTTCTATGGCCTAGATTCCTCTGGAGACAGACTACAGCATGCTCTTGAGACCTGCAGCAAGATATTTGCTGTCTATGCAGATGTTCTTCGTCTTCCCTTGCTGCAGTCCTGACAATTGGGTATAGTCCGCGTCCCAGTCGGCCCGAATACCAGAGAGGAGACTGACGCCAGTACGTCAGGGTACTAATGCGCATGACCGACGCCATTTCCTCAGTCTTTTGCCGCATGGTCCGATGCAGAAGCTGCAGGTTGGCGTTTGAGATTTTCCCAAACCGAGTTTCAGACCGATACAGAGTTGGTTTGGTTTTTCTTGCCTCAGTATTTAACCGATGTCAGAAAAAGTGAATAACTGTATTTCTTGTGGGACGCAGATACCGCATACGGCTTCTCATACATTGTGTATACGTTGTTTCGGGCCTGAGCACGACGCTGTTGGTTGCCGCTCTTGTGCTAGATTTAATTAAGAGGAGGCTTGATTGTGCTAGGTTAGTGTTTGGGAAACGCTGTAATTATACTATGCCGCCGGATGCTCCGACGCCTGCTTCATCTAAGAAGCGCAAGGACAAAACAGTGAAGTCTAGGGTGAGGAACCGCAGTCCCGGACGCCGGTCCTTTAGAAGGCTCAGGGGAGCCAGAGGTTTTGCCAGGAGTCTCTATGGAGTCTCAGGCAGATACTTTACTGTTACAGGATGTGCCCTCTCAGGAGGTAGGCCAGGCTGAGGGGCTTCTCAGGTAACTGTTCTTCCCTCTCTTCCCAAGGTAGTTAGGTGCCAAAGCTTCTTTAGAGGAAGGCCAAGTTCAGCTTCTGTAGGGCTTCTCCTAGCATTTCGGCTCTGTGCCTAAGAAACATATGCTTAAAATGGCAGAAGATTTGATTACTCTGATTAGAGGTTCTATGCCCCACCTGATAAGAGGCCTAGGGTGGAACAGGAGTTTGATAGTTTTGAACAGTGTTCACAGGCTTCAGAGTCTTCTGTGGAAGACTTGCAAGAGTTTCCTACTTATTCTGATTCTGATGTGGATGATTCCACTCCTTCAGCTTCTCCTCCTGAGGATTTTTCATTTTCAGAGACTCTTCACTCCATGAGGGAGCACTTTAAATGGGAAGGCCAAGATTACTCTGATTCCAGAAAAAGGCTTAGGGAATTCTTGTTTTGCCCCAGCATAGGCCCTTAGCTATTCCTCCTGTGTTGAATGTGGTGGAGGATGTTTTGCAGAGGCTTCTCTGAACCCTGATTCCTTGCCTCCTGCTCCTGTTAAGCCTGATAGGTATTATAGGGTGCCCAAGCTCATAAGTATTTGTTTAAGAGTCCCAGGGCGGACCCAGAAACTGTTTCTCAGGGGCCTAAAGGTGTTAAAGCTTCTGTGGTTAAAAATCCTGTACCCTCTGATAAAGAGGCAAGGGCTTTGGACAGGTGGGGTAAGAAAGTATATACTTCTTCCACTCTAGCCATGAGGGCTTGAATTGTCAGTTTCATATGCTGAAATATCAGAATTATCTCCTTTCACAATTGAAATCTAAGGTGGATGCTTTGGCGGAAGGTATTGAGTGTAAAGAATTGCTGGATTTGGTTCATGTGTCTGAACAAGTGGGTAAGCATTCTTTGCAGTGTGGTTTTGATGCTGTTCAGGCCTCCTCGAGGGTGGCTGCTACTAGTTCTGTTCTTCGCAGACATGCATGGTTGAAGGATCAGAATTTAGCTGAGCATGTTAAGACCAGGATTTTGGATGCTCCTTTACAGTCTGATGTGTTGTTTGGACCGCCTGTGGAAGCAGTTTTAAAGAAAATGGAGGACAAAGCTAAGTCTATGCAGACTGTTAAAGATTTTTGCAGGTGCAGAGTTTAGTAGAAATTGGCCTGCTAAGGTGGACATATCCTGCTTATGGTTCCCAGTCTAGGGGTAGGTCTAGACGTGGTAGGGGCAGGGCTCAAGGTGGCCTAGATCAGACAGTT
This sequence comes from Protopterus annectens, assembly GCF_019279795.1. Classification (NCBI taxonomy): domain Eukaryota; kingdom Metazoa; phylum Chordata; order Ceratodontiformes; family Protopteridae; genus Protopterus; species Protopterus annectens. Next base: position 172,505,873 of record NC_056750.1, on the reverse strand, counting down.
CACCTGCTCAGACTTCTGGTGAGGGCAGGGTCAGTCCTTTCGTAAGCAGAACCAATGACCTGCCTTTTCAGCTGCCAGTGGACTCGCCTGGCAGCTCCTTTGGGAGGAAGATTGTCTCTTTTCAAAGAAAATTGGGATTTAATCACTCAAGACAGATGGGTGCTGGATATCATTCATCACGGGTACACATTTTATTTCCACACAATGCCCCTTTCACAGGCATGCCAGATGTTCCTCCTCCACAGAGAAAAGACGCTCACAAGCAAGTTTCTCAGTTACTCCAGATAGGGGCTATTCAGCCAGTCCCTGTATCAGAAAGGTTTATTCTCCTAGTACCAAAGAAGGGGAACACGTGGAGACCAATTTTGGATTTATCTATCCTCAACACTTATCTGGACATTCCCAAGTTCAAGATGTTGACGCTACAGCAACTGTTACCTCTACTGGGCAAGGATCACTGGATGGTAACTTTGGATCTCAAGGAAGCTTACCTTCATGTGCCCATAAGGCTAAGTTGCAGAAAGTATCTAACTGGAGATTTTCATTATCAGTTCTCTGCATTGCCCTTTGGCTTATCTACAGAGTATTCACAAAGGTTCTGGCTCCAGTGATAGCTTACTTCAGGCTTCAAGGCATTCAAATTTATCCTTACTTGGACGACTGCCTGATTCTGGCTCAAGAAAAGGAACACCTTCTACAGCATCTGGAATATGTCATAGCAGTGCTAAGATGCCTAGGTAAAGTCCAGTCTAGTACCCTCTCAAGACATGTGCTTTCTGGGTGAGACTGAACAGCAGCCCAGATGGCCTTTTTTTTTTCCGAACAAAAGAGTCTGTCACTTTACTTCCATCAACTATCTCATCAGTCCGTGCTGACTGCAAGGACAGTCCTTCGTTCATGGCATCGTGCTTCCCAATGCCAAACTGCATATGAGGAAGCTGCAATGGTATCTCAAAATGTATGGACACAGCACTGCCAAGATTTGGACACTGTCATTCAAATAATACCTTGCCTTCAAAAGGAATTTTGTGGTGGGCTCAGGAATGTCACCTAAACAACAGATTTTAACGACAGATGCCTCGGACACTGCTTGGGGAGCTCATCTAAATGGAAAGTGGATACAAGACAAGTGGCCTGCCAGACTACAGCATCTACATATCAACATGAAGGAGATGTTAGCAGTCCAGTTTGCATTGATGGCTCTCAAGGAGTTACTTCTTCCAGGGCAGGTGTTGATTCTAACAGACAACACAACTGTCATGTGGTACATCAACAAGCAAGGGGAACACATTCTTATCCTCTATGCAGGCAAGCAATGATTTTATGGGAGACAACTGACTCTTCAGGCAAGGTTTAGCAGATGTATTAAGCAGACAAATCATGGATGTGGAAACTGGATCTTCATGTATTTCAGAAATTGACAGTGTCCTGGGGAACTCCAGACATAGATCTGTTTCCACTAAACCACCAGCTGCCAAAGTATTGCACAAAAGTGGATGCTCTGTCTTTCAGTTGGAAAAACCTTCATGTCTATGCCTTTCCACCTCTACCTCTTCTTCCAAAGGTATTACTAAAGGTCAGACAGGACAGGCCAAGGATGATTTTGATAGCTCCAGATTGGCCTCGCAACACTGGTACCCACTTCTAAGGAGTCTTGTAAAGAAGCCTCCATGGCCTTTACCTCTGATTCCTCATCTGTTATCTCAGAAGGACGGTCATCTGCTCAATGTCAAGCTTCAATCTCTTCATCTCACAGCTTGGCATATTCTGGGTTGAAGCATGGTAGGTCTCAGCTTCCTCAACAAGTTTTAAATGTGATTATGGAAGCTAGAAGGCCTAGTACTAAAATGGAAGAGATTTTTATTTTGGAGTACAGCAAAGAATTTGGAGATTTCAGAGCCTAATTTGAGTGTGGCTCTTCAATATCTTACTGAATTATTGGACAAAGGTTTGTCCTTCTCTTCCATAAAGATTCATGCTGCAGCAATTTCAGCTCACTATGATTGTGACCCACCTTTGTTTTCGCATCCTTTGTTCAAGCAGTTTCTTAGAGGGGCAAAGAATATAAGACCCCAGAGCTCTTACTTCTGCTTGGGATCTCAATTTTGTGTTGGTAAAACTTACTCTACAACCTTTTGAGCCTGCAGCTACTGCTGAATTGAAATATTTGTCATGGAAGACTGCTTTTCTGTTGGCTATTACTTCTGCAAGAAGGGTGTCTGAGTTGCAGGCCCTTATGGCAGTAGAGCCCTTTTGATTTTCCATAAGGACAGGGTATCATAATCCTTCCTTTATGCCTAAGGTGGTTTCTAGTGTGGCTTTAAACCAAACTATTCATTTGCCTACGTTTTGCAGATCCTCAAAATAAAGGGAAAAGATTTTGCACACTTTAGATGTACACAGGCATATTATCTGAGCAGGACTAAAGATTTTAGGCAGTCTCAGCAGTTACTTGTTTTTTGCTTTGAGTTCACAGGGCAAGCAAACAAACTATTTCTAGGTGGATTGGTTTTGCATTGCATTTTGTTATTCCCATCATGGCAAAGAGGTTCCAGCTGGGATTAGGCCTCATTCCACTAGGGCTACTGCCACTTCAACAGCATTTCTAAGGGGTGGCAACTAAGGATATTCTGGAAGCAGCTACTTGGAGTTCAGTGCATACTTTCTCTAGGCATTATCACCTGCCTATATACTCTAAGACTAGAGCTGGTTTTGCCACAGCTGTTTTACAAGGCATGTTGTCAGCTCCTGCTACTTTATAATTTGCCAGCCTGACTGCAGCAAGGGAAGACGAAGAACATAGTACAGTTTTGTACCTACCATAAATGTAGATGTTTTTTGGTGCTGGTTGTTTTTGGGTCTTGTCTGTCAGGACTGCAGCAAGGGAATCCTCGAACATCTACATTTATGGTAGGTACAAAACTGTACTTTCTGCACAACATACTGGTTCATAGGGTCATTGGTACTTTAGAGTATTGATCTTTGAGGATCTTAACGAGCCTAGCTTTACATTCCCATGGTAGTTTTTAGCCCTTATATTGTTACAGATAACCCAGGGAGAGACCAAACAAGGATATGTTGGGACATTTACATGTTTCCCTATCCATGATGGATGGGGGTGCTAAACCAGTGGGGAATTTGCTGTTACTCATCCATTTGTCCAAATTACATTTGAATAGAGTAAGAAATATACTTTGATTTATGTGGAGTAGAAGATTGTTCCATAGAAGCAGTATTGTCTGTGATACAAACCTGTCCCTCGAAAGTGTTCTATTTATTTTGCAAAAGAGATTGAGATTCCTTGAGCAGATGTTTATGATACCATTGGACTTGTGAATGTATAGTAGGTCTGAGAGAAAGAGCGTCTGTTGAAGCTGTATATGCAAGGCAGAGGTCGCCTATCATTAACCTTTATGATACTGAAATTAGGGACATGGCTTTGAGATGGTCTGCATACATTTTCAGTTTAGGCCCTTGATTTCTTTTTAGTGAGAAAGTGTTGTGGTTGTTATAGTTATGACAAGTATTTGGACAGGTGCATACCAAAACGGGCATTATACCCTATGATTGGCCTAATAAATGCTATGTACACAGTGAGAGTTGCATCCCTGAATCTAGACCAGTACCTTTAGATATAAGCTGTGTAATGAAAAAGGACTTTCTTAAAATATGGGCACATGATGTTCAAAGGACAGTTTACTGTAGGCATAATTTCCCAGATCCCTAACTAGAGCATCAATTTTCAGTTGCATGTAGTCAGTATGATGGTTACAAGGGGAGATATACATCTCTTAGGCTCAGTTTTACACATCCTAGCATTTAGTGCTAGTCCATGACTTTGACACCAGCTATTTGTTTGGAACAGGCTCTATTGGAAAATGTTGGTGTCCTCTGTAGTTTATGGTGGCATGCAGACAACAACAACAAGGAACTGCCATTAGAGCAACAGACAGGCCACACCCAGTAGAGGAGGAAGAGGAGGTGCCAGTTTAGAAGCTGTCAGAAGAGTTGGCTGCAGAGGAAGGCAAGACAGAGGTGACAGCAGTATTCTGTGCCACTGGCAATGAGGCAGTATCTGGTTTAGAGCTTCAATTATCCAGGCATTAAGTGACACACTTACCCCTCTAAAAACAGGCAAACTCAGCAAGTCTTAGACTTTGCTAATACTAATGCAGTGGAGCAGATTGTAAAACTGCCCACTATAGGCTGTAATATCTTTGACCTAGACCTTACCAACCTAGCGCCAGACTGTACCCCACCCTGCATCACCTCATTTCTGGTTAAATCTGACCACATGTATATTCTATGTCAGACCTAGTGGTAGCACCTGACCACCAAATGACACCGTGTTTAGAGACTACTCCAAGGACAACCTACTGCAGCTTGTAGAAGACCTATCTAAAATTCCCAATAATCCCCCACATATGGACCCAAGTGCGAGGTCTACAACATTCAGCTTCAGTGTTTACCGGCATCTAAATAGCTGCATAGAAATGTCTACACCCATCTGCCTAAATGTAATGGTATATTCAGGAATACACCTGTCTGATCAAACTCCTGTCTGTATAAAAAAAAGAAGAAAAATTAATGGAAAAGTTATAAGAAATACCAATGTCTCTACCTTAGGTCCACAGTGAAATATCTCACCAGCCACAAAGGAATTTAGTAGCACAATTCAAAAATATAACGTAGAGTATAAACTTAAGGGTCACTACAGATTCCAAAAGAAACTACTAATCTTTCTTCACTTTTGTCAGGAAATTAAATAATAATGTCCAACAATACACTGAGCTCATCCATAATAATATTTCATTTTTTGACTGTAATAGTATTACATTTTCTGATCCCAAGGATATAGCTAGTATATTGGCACACAGCTTTAGTGCTAACTTTACAGCACCTACCCACAGTTTTGCCACAACTATCCCTGGAAATTTAATTTCCACTGAAATAATTTTAGAGCAAGTCTTAGACTCCCTGTTAAAAGCTAAAAAAGTACTTCCGTGTGACCAGATAATATACTAGGCTGCATTCTCATCAGTGCCAAGTATGCCATATTTAAGCTTCTACTTAAAACTGGTAAATCTCTGGCTACCCACAGGGGTTGTCTCTGCTTCCTGAAAAACAGCAACTGTGACTCCCCTCTACAAGGGTAGCCCTATTACAGATGCAGGTAATAATAGACCCCTCAACCTCACCAGTCTTATATTCAAGGCCATGGAACATATAAAAGCAGAATTAATTTATGCGGTCATAGCGACCTGCACCCCATGTGGTTTTGAAAAGGTAAGATCCTGTGTCCTGAACCTAGTAAACTTCTTTAAAAACATTACAGAGGCTATGAACACTGGTCACCTTGTGCATGCTGCTATTCTTGACCTGGCCAAGGCTTTTGACACTATTCCCCAAGCTAATATTGAAAAGTTAGACAAACTTAATGTAAAAGTTTACATTGTGTACTGAATTGCAGACTGGATGTCCAACTGATCCCCAAGTAACAAAATTTCATGGTACCCTCTCCCCAAGTAACAAAATTTTATGGTACTCTTTCTGAACATAAAATTGTAACTAGTTTTATACCACTGAGATCAGTGCTGGGCCCTCTCATGTTTGGCCTTTATTTTACAGACATCCAAGCCCCAATATCCTAGAAGTGTGGTTGACCAGGTTTGCTGATGACTGAAAACTAGACTCTGTTATCCACTCATCCACTGCTCCAATAAGGAATAAAATATGCACATACCTGGTGTCATGACAAAAAAAATGCAATATAGTAGCATTTGACAGTAAAAACGATCCTATGCTATATGTTGTAAATGGTACTCCTTTTTGGATAGATATGGTCATATAGATCTGTGTACGTAAGTAGACACCTGTTTTTCATTTGATCATGTTTCCACAATAGTCGGAAAGTCCTTTCATGCAACCCAGTTAATTTTCAAGGGAATCTCTTTTAAGATCCAGAGAAGTCATCCTACCACTGTGTATTTCCCATATCAGACCTGTCATTGAATACAGTGCCCACTTTGGTATGTACAAATTCAAGCATATAACTCAAGTGGAGATACCTCAACAATTTATAATCAAGAAAATTAAAGGCCTTAAACATTTTAACTATTCTAATAGATTAGTGCAATTCTCTTCATACTCTTTAGTGTAGTGGCTTCTCTAAGGTGACCTGTGTCCCACTTTCCAAGCCATGAAAGACCTAATCCTGTGTGACCACTAATTTTTTCACAAAACCAGTGGCTCTGCAAATGCCTGTGCTAGGGATCTAAAGCCACACAAAAAATAAACAAGGATGGATGGATGGATGGATGGATGGATGGATGGATAGGCTCCTAACGGCGTATTCCCAGCCTTTGGAATAATTTACCAGTATGTGACATAGTGTTACCTTGTCTACCTTTAAGGCTAACTTCAACGATGTGATGTATAGACACAAATTTACAAAGATATTATCATGTATAACCCTGCACAATTTGGAAGGTGGGGAATCAAGAAATTCTAAGTGTCTGTTTAAGTTGTATGTGGCTAAGCATTCTGTGTTTCCTGTGATCACGTGCCTATTACTTTTTGTATGTCCACAACTGAGGGACAGTATAGACCTAGCAAAGGTTAAAACTGATGCAACTAATACTACACCCAGTCTGTACTGTAAAGTGCATTGACAGGCCATGCTCTGCATCAGACGTCACCTACCCATGTAGCACAGCTGTGAGAGCATGACACAGTTGTCATTATAAGCATAGCTGGGAAGGGGCACAATGATAGCAAATGGCAAAGGGCATAGTGATGGGAGGGGGATGGACTAAGGAAGTGGAAAGGAATGTGCTATGTAGTCAATAGATTGGGGGAGCTGGGTATACTGTGTAAAGAAGGATAGTGCTTCCTGAGTGGGGTAGGTACCCAGTGGTACTGGATACTTGTTCAGAATTGCTTCTAGGGGACAGAATTCCTGTAGATGTGGTTGCACTGTAGATATGCATGTGTATGAGACAGGTTTTGTGGAACCTCAGGTGGGAACACTTTAGACTGTAAATGGCCATGGATACAAGTGCATTTCTTCCAAGGAATGGCATTGGCACCATTAACCGCTGGCAAGGATGTAGGCAAACCACAAGACCTTGGCTACCTGGCTATGTGATGTGCCTTTCTGCCAAGTACTCCACACCTACATGGACAGTCATGCTGTGCTACAACAGGCACACTGCTGTTGTGGTGTGGAGGTGGTAGCCGTACATAACCTTAAACTACATACCCTGTTGCATTTGCCTACTTGGATTCAGATGAGTAGCAGCAATGAGAGCAGCATTGGCCCTCACATGTAGAGGCAGTGAGGGCAGCCATGTGCCTGTCAAACACGCCAGTCATCTATGATGCACACACATAGGTGTCCATCAGACCACTGTACACCTGTTGCCTCTGCCAGTGGTAGTGGTGGTGGCATCTGCCTTTACCTGGATGACAACTGTGCACATCAGCAGAATAATTTCTAATGTGACCCCATTTCAAGAGACTGGAAGCCGTGACAGTGACAAGCTCCAGCCTGCTGTTCCCAGTCCCTTTCCCAACACTGTGTGAAAGGGACACTGCCTTCTGCAGGTACCTGGCAGTGGATGGGGATGCTCCCTTAGCAGGGGTGCTAGACATAATGTGTCCTCTGGAAAGGTGGTGGGGTGGGTTCTACATGCAACAAAGCTTTGTCCATTAGATATGAGTGGTAGTGTGCCCTCCACAGTCAGTGTTGCTGACAATGACACTGTGCCCTTAGACTGTGCTGCCATCTTCATCAGTGGCTTCTGCAGCACCAATATCAGGCATATCGTGTTCCATAGTGAATGGCCTCATAGCCTTAACCACAACACATGTAAAAACAGACAGATAAACACTTGTGTGTAACATTACTAATATGTGATAGTCCCACTTCTCTATGAGGGATCAATGGTACAGACAATAGCTTTGCAAAGAATGCAAACAACTCTACCTTGAGTGATTTACCTGCATGCCTGCATCCCAGATGTGTCTGTTGAGGAGACATGGTTGTGTTGAGCATCCCTGAGCTCACAGCACAGGCATGCCACAAATATATGTTACTGCTGCAACATGATGCATCACCAACAGAGACATGGAGTGGTGCATGCAGTTCAGCTCCCATATCCATGCTTCTGCCAGGTGTCATGGTCCTTTCAGTTCCCACAGGAACAAAAGGGACTTTCTCATGATGGTGAGGGTGATCTGTGATGGCAGATCCCCCACCTTTGGCCGTCATGATTCATGCGATGTTGTGGGCCTTCTGGAGGCAAGCAGAATCTTGTTACTGACCCTGCAACAGACCTTGTAGGCTCCCAGTTGTGGCCACTGAATACTTTCACATCTGCCACCAATTCACACTACACACAGTCACATGGCCACAGAAGGCCCAATTGTTTTTACCTGTGTCTAATATCCAATGTCTGTTTTCATCTCCTGGAGGGCCTGCAATAGCACATCAATGTCTGCCTAGGAAAACTTTTTCTTTCGGCTTTTCCCGGTTAGGGGTCGGCATAATGGATCACCTGTCCTCTCATGATTGGCAGTGGAGTTTTATGGTGTCGAGTTGCCAGCCCAGCGCCCAACCTTCCACGGAAGGCGCACACACTAGGGCCAATTTAGAGTGTCCAATCCACCTACTGCATGTCTTTGTGATGTGGGAAGAAACAGGAGCACCTGGAGGAAACCCACACGACCACAGGGAGGACATGCAGACTCCACACAGAAGGCAACCCAGCCGAGGATTGAACCAGAGAACCTCTTGCTGTGAAGTGGCAACACTAACTGCTGCACCACCACGGCCGCTCCAGTGTCTGCCTAGGAGAACATTTGTAGTTATTTCTCCTGCTTAGATTCCATTTATCTACCAGTAACTGTGAACATACAGCTATGCTCAGTGAGCAGACAGCAGATATACACAGCACCATCTATACTAGTCGCACACCCCTATGGTAGCTGCACTACCAAAATGATGCCATGCCCATCATACACATTATCACAGAACAGTTCCCCCTAGTGGTCCAGAAGGGCAGCATGTAGATGGACTGTGTTGTGACATACACCATGTCAACAGCCTGTACTTAACTGTGTCCAGGAAAACAAACATTAAGTGTTCCACATATTTACCCACCCCACACCTAGTATTAGTTATTCAGTGTGCTGCTCCACTTCAAAGACAAAGGGGACATTCACAGCTGTGGACAGTACAGCGGTATCAAACTCCTGTCACATTGCATGAAAGTTCTGGAAAGGGTGACTGATAAACGAATACACAGAGTAGTATAAAGTAAGATGGGAGGTGAGCAGTTTGGATTCGGATCAGGATGCAACACAACTGATCCTATCTTTGCAGTGAAACAAATAGTTGAGAAGAAGCTAGAGATAAGGAAAGAATCCAACTGGGCATTCCTAGAATTGGCGAAACCATATGACATTGTCCCAAGAAAGATGATTTAGGCAGTCTAAGTTCAAAGTCCCAGAAACATTTGTAGAATTAGTGCAGGCTAGGTGCAAGGACCCAATAACTCAAGTACGAACAGTGTTCAGGTCTCCCAGAGGGGTTCCTAGTGGGGGTGGTTGTGCACCAGAGTTCATCTCTAAGCCCACTGCTGTTCATAATGGTGATGGACTACTTTAGCAAAAGGTCAGAGGAGACAGATCAACAAAGTTGCTGTATGCAGATGATGTGACATTATAGGCAGACTCTGAGCAAGAACTTCAGCAAAGGATAGAGGAATGAAATGCAAAACTGAAGACGCATGGGATGAAACTTGAGTACAGATAAGGCAGTTCTAATGGCAACAAATGATGGAGTTCAGAAGAAGCTGTGAATTGAGATAGAAGGGAAGATAGTGGAACAGGTTAATAAGCTTCAAGAGTCTGGGAAGGGTGGTTGAGGAGAAGGGAAGTCTGAATGAGGAGGTCAAAGCTAGAATCAGGGGGGCTGCCATCAACTGGCATGGAGTATCAGGTGTAGTATATGACAGAAGAATGCCAAAAAGGCTGAAAAGTAAGGTGTACAAAACAGGTATGACCAGTACTACTGTATGGTACAGAAAATGGGGCAGTAAAGCCAGAGCAGTTGAGGAAGCTAGAGGAGATGGAGATAAAGTGCCTGAGAAGGGTGGTAGGATGCCCATTGTGGGACAGATGAAGAAATGAGGACATAAGAACAGAATCGAAAGTAGCTCCAATTGCAGAAAAGGTCAAAGAGAACAGATTATGGTGGTTCATGCACATGTGCAAAAAAGCAGAAGACAATCTGGTGAAGATAATTTGGGACAGAAGGCAAGAATAAACTAGGGCATCCAGTCAATAAGGTGGCTGGATTGTGTGAGAGAAGATCTGCGGCAGTCAAGCATGAGTGTTTAAAGAAGGCATGATAGTGGCATTGAGTAGAGATAGATGGTGACAGTTGACATGACACCCTCAACCCCATGTGGAAAATGGCAAGGGGGTTGATGATGATGATGCTGATGTACTATCCCACCTCAGGTTGTCCAGTGTACTCCATGCCTGATCCACACATGCCGACTTTGACCATCATAACACAATTCTGTCTGTCTGATTTGTGTACTAGAGGTCATAGTGCACCTTACACAGTATCACAGCCAATACTTTGGCAGCTGCTGCTGCCTGTATCAGAGACCTGTCCTCTCTCCTCCATCATTGTAACCCTCCCTTTGCTCATTACCCTCTGTCAGCAGGTTGGTACTGTGCCACTCACCAAGAATATATAAGTATCTTACAGTTATCCAGTCAATCTCCCTATCTTCCTATTGCCTGTGTACCCTAACCCCACCAGATGTTCCATGCTGCTGTAATTTGTAGACCAATATAGTTATTTGCTGCAGAGCTTTATCCCTGCTTTCCCTGACAACAGATAACTGTGAAACATCCCCCTTAATATTTATTCTGTCATTCTCACCACTTGCCACTCACCTGTGTACTCTAACCACAGCAGCTATAGATCAGTCCTTTCCTGTCTAGAGCAGTAGAAATATCACAGAATTGATGGTAATATGACTATATGGTGGCATGGGACTTTACTGAGCTGCCCTGATGCCTGCTGATGCATGTCATGTGATACTGGCAGCATGCATTGATTGATCATGCCTACCATTTGCCTTTAGATAGCAACTCATGAGGTGGCCAATGCTTCTGAAGGTGCTGAGTCTGGGTGGGCTCCTGCATGATGCAAGAAAACAACTAAAATTTGTACTTTCTGCATAGGGACCACATGGAGTTCTTGCTAGGGGGACTCCTATGAGGGCCTCCAGTACAAAGTGGATGCTTGGTGCTGCTTTTCAAGGGCAGTGAGTGATGCCAGGGGCATCACCTGCTCTAGTAAATGGTGCATGATTGATACAGTTAGGAGAGAGAAAATGGAGCCAGAGTTCTACAATAAATGTTAATGACTGCTGGTTTCTTGTTCGTAGGTAGGCATTCCAGTTCAGGTTTCTTGCAGGACTTCAGGAGTTCATAGGTTTGTTTCTGTCTGTCTTTAAGCACCTGATACAATAGAGTAAAATTGTCTGATTTGTTAGAGGTGTCAAGCAAGACTAGCTAGATGTCAGGGTATGTATATAGCATTGACGTTATACCTGCAGTCTTGTTACACCCATTTCATTGTCCATGCTTGCATAGCTGATACTTGTTTTAACCATTGTATGCAGTTTTGCTTTACATTGTTTCTCATTTACCTTGCCAAAGAAGGTTAAACCCTTCTTTTGCCAGTTTCTACCATCAAGGATTCCCACCTGTAGCATACAGTGGGCTGACAGTGGGTCTTCTACCACCATCCTTTGCATTATCATCTACTTTGGAACTGTGATTGCTTTCATTCAGTGCCATATCTATGGTTGTACCCTTGCTGCTTATAGGTTCATAGGTTCATACTAGGCTATCTGCCCTAGGGCATTTATAAGCCTAGCCAGAGTGTGTTTGGCTTTCGCCACCCATTTTAAATTAATTTTGCTATGCCCTTTTTCGAGGTTAGTATACTGTGCCTTTGTCTAACAGTGACACAGAAGTGATACCCAGGGTAAACTTACGATCTCCCATCCACTCATCAAGATTCCTCTTGAAGAGAGTCAGTGAGGGACTCTGCCTAACCTGGACTGGGATTTTATTCCAGAGTGAAGGGAGCCTCTGGGTTATGAATCTGTCCCTCCAGCATGTCCTATTTATTTCAGTGCTGAGGTTCAAGTCTCGAGCGTAGCTCGATGGGATTTGGATTTTCTGAGGTGCAGCATGTCCATTAATTCTGGGTTGGACATGGCTTTATACATCAGGCACAGATCGCCTCTGAGCAGGCGGTATGCCGCTGAGTAGAGCTGGAGTTTCTTTAACCGGGCAGTATATGGCATCTATTTGAGCCCTATGATTATCTTGGTGAGGTACTTTTGGGGTCTTTCCAGTTGCTGCAGGTGTCTGGTAAGGTACATCCCAAAAGGGGCATTGTACTCAATTATGGGCCTGATGAAGGATGAGTAAAGAGGCATGATGACCTCCCCTGATCTAGATGTGAATGCCTTCATGATTAGGTGGGCAATATAAAATGTTTTTCTAACCACTTTAGCCACGTGGTTGTCAACTGAGAGATTGCTATTAACTTGGGTCCCCAGGTCCCTAATTACTTCTATACTTAATGGATTACCACCTATGTGGTAATTTGTGGGCACTTTGTTTTTGCCAAAGGGGATGACTATACACTTTTTGGCGTTTAGCTTGAGGCCATGGCTCTGGCACCAGTTGTCTGTTTCTATGAGGCCCTTTTGGAGGATGCTTGTGTCGGCTGGAGAGTCGATTATGGCACCCAGTTTGCAGTCATCTGTGAACTTAGTCAGCCGCAGTCCTTCCGTGTTGGCCTGTACCTCAGAGAAATATATACCGAACAAGAGAGGTCCCAGGACTGAGCCTTGGGGGGACGCCACTTGTAACTGGTTTGGAGTCTGACATGGCTCCAGCAATTCTAACCATGTGGGTTCTGTCCTTGAGCCAGATGTCCTTCAAGAATGCAACTGCAGTCATAACATGTGGGTTGTCCTGCCTCAGGCAGCCCTCGGTCGGCCGGATTCCAAAGTCTGGGTCCGACGTCGGCTGATGTCGCATTTTTCTCCGACGTCAGAGTGGCTGGAGTACATAAGCATCAGCCGATGCCATTTTCTTCAGCCTTTCTTGCCGCGGTGCCCGAAGCAGAAGCAGTTCGAAAGTGCCGGTCGGTCAGCTCCTGTATTCTACGATACCGAAGTCATCGAAAAAGCTATTTTCTTGCCTCAGCCGATGTCAGAAATTACTGAAAAAGTTAACGATTGTCTTTTTTGTGGTAAACAAATACCTCATAAGGATTTCCACTCTTACTGCCTCCCATGCCTGGGCCCAGACCACGACGTCTCGGCCTGTGTAGCCTGTGCTCGCTTCAACAAGCGCACTCTCAGGCACCGGGCGGAGTTCGCTGAAGATTTTTTCGGCGATAAATTTGCCTACACCATGCCGTCGGATATTCCGACATCGCAAACACCCAAAAAGCGAAAAGACCGGGACCGACATCCTCGGCCCGCGTCTACCACCGACTCCACGCCAAAACCTAGCGCGAGTGCTCCGGTTCCCTCTGAGACGGTCTCTCCACCGCTCCGAACCGAAGACACCGCATTAAAGACGACTCCGATTACAGACATTGCTCCGACGCCAGTTATAGACTTTCCTCCGGATACCGAAACCGAGGAAATGCCCGAGACCATTGCTGTAGACAAGGTCACTCCTGCACGTGGAGCTGCCAGGCCTCCTATGGCCATGTCTATTAAGGCCTACACTAGGGCTAAGGCAGCCAGCAAAACAAAGCATTTTACTTCTAAATCCTTACCTCAGCCGACTCCGGAGACACAAATTATATCCATGGCGGCTGATTTAATTTCAATGATTAGAGGTTCACAGGCCCATCCTGAGAGAGCATCCCAGCCTCCTCCTGATAAAAGGCCCTGGGTAGAACCCTCTGACCCTGCTCCTTCAGATGAAGACTCTGACGGCTCTGTCCACTCTGATAGCCAGGAAGAGTTCTTCCAGACTTATGAGGACTCGGATGCAGAAGATTCAATCCCTTCGGCCTCCCCTCCTGAGGATATTTCTTTTGGGGAAGTTCTGCACACCATGAGGGAACATTTCAAGTGGCAGGGTCAGGAATATTCTGATTCTAGGAAACGCCTTAGGACTTTCCTTAAGAAGCCTCAGCACAGGCCCTTAGCTATTCCTCCTGTACTTGATGTTCTGGATGATTTGTATTCTGACTCTAGTGCTACCCCTGATTCCCTTCCTCCTGCTCCAGCCAAGCCAGACAGGTATTACAGGGTCCCAGAAACTCATTCCCATTTATTCAGGGCCCATTCTGCTGATTTGGAAACTATTTCACAGGGGCCTAAAGGAGTTTCAGCCTCCACTTCAAAAAATCCTTTGCCCTCCAACAGGGAAGCAAGGTCCTTAGAGATGGGGCAAAAGGTTTACACATCCACTACCTTATCTATGAGAGCTTTAAATTGCCTTTTTCATATGTTACAATATCAGGATTATCTCTTAGAAGATTTACAAAAACATTAGCTTCTCCTGATCCTTTAGACAGGAAGACTTTGCAGGAAGCTGTACATAACACTCAGCAAGTAAGCAATCACTTCCTGCAGTGTGGATATGATGCACTGGAAGCTTCATGTAGGGCAGCTATGACAGGGGCAGTGATTCGTAGACATGCTTGGTTAAAAGATCAACCTCTACCAGATCATGTAAAAGCTAAACTTCTGGATGCACCTTTGGAAAAGAACAAGCTTTTGGTGCAAATGCTAAGGATGTGTTAAAGACCATCGAAGAAAAAGCAAAATCAGTTCAGACTGTGAAAGATTTCCTCCAGGTTCAACCCCCAGATTCAGTAGGAATTGGCCTTCAAAAACTGGTCCTTTCCTAATACAGAAAAGTTTCAAAGGGGTAAGAACAGACTTGGCCGAGGAAGAGGCCAATACAGAGGCCCTTACAGGGGACGACAATGGCAGCCAGGAAACCAAAGAAGTGATGAAGGGGTTTCACCTGCCCAACAACCACAAACTCAATGACTTTCCTCTACTACCGCCTACCAGGGAACAACTAGAAGCTCCCTTGGGAAATTATCTCTGTTTGCAGAAAACTGGCACAAACTGACAAAGGACAAATGGATTTTGGACATTATAGACCGAGGGTACAGGTTTCATTTTCATACCTTACCAACAAAACAAGGCATGCCAAACCTACCACAAAATCAAAGGGCAGAGGCTATCAAGCAAATCACTCTGCTGACTCGAATGAAAGCAATAGAAAGAGTTCCACAACAAGAACAAGAACAGGGGTTTTACTCAAGACTGTTTCTTGTTCCAAGAAAAGAATCTCAATGGAGACCAATACTGGACTTGTCCACATTAAACACCTTTCTCATAGTACCAAAGTTCAAAATGCTGACTCTACAGCAGCTCCTTCCCATGCTGGGCAAGGAGTCGTGGCTGATTACTCTGGACCTCGAGGAGGCATACCTGCATGTCCCTATCAGACACAGCTGCAGAAGATACCTCAGATTTCTTGCAGGGCCAGAGCATTATCAATTCTCAGCATTGCCATTTGGCTTATCTACTGCGCCCAGAGTATTTACAAAATGCCTGGCTTCAGTAATTGCTCATTGCAGGCTCCAGGGTATACAAATTTATCCGTACCTGGACGACTGCCTCATACAAGCGGACGACAAATTGATGTTGACAAAAAACCTGGATTGTGTCATACGATTACTTCAAGCTCTGGGATACACAGTCAGCTTCCAAAAGTCAAGACTGCAGCCATCCCAGCAAATAATCTTCTTAGGAGCCAAACTAGACACAGCCTCTCAGATGGCTTACCTGATGGAAGACAAGCAAGAGAAGTTAACTCATTACTTCAAAGGTTTAGCAAAACTCACCCAGATGACTGCAAGGAGATTCCTACAGGCCCTGGGTTACATGGCATCCTGCATTCTACTGGTTCCATTAGCAAAACTACACATGAGAAAGCTTCAATGGTACCTAAAAAGCATTTGGTCTCAACACAGCAACAACTTGGAGACAATCATACACTCATTCCATGCCTACAAAAGGAATTCCTATGGTGGGCCTCGGTGAGCAAGGAAAACACAGGTATGTCATTCAAAAAAACACAGATAACACAGACCATGACTACAGACGCCTCAGACCTTGGATGGGGGGCGCACATGGAAGGCAGGTGCATACAAGGACAATGGTCTCCAAAGGAAACACATCTGCATATAAACCAAAAGGAAATGCTGGCAGTAATGCATGCCATCGAGGCTTTTCAACACCAACTCCAGCAAGGCCATTTAATGATACGGACAGACAACACCACTGTGATGTGGTACATAAACAAGCAGGGGGGCACTCACTCTTACCCTCTTTGCAGACTGACAATGCAGCTTTGGGAGAAATCACTGAGCCTAAACATCCAGTTACAATCCCAATTTGTTCCAGGAAAAGACAATGTGTTGGCGGACAGCCTAAGCAGGAATTTCACAGATCCACACGAGTGGAGGTTACATCCGAAGGCCTTCAGACAACTCACTTCGACATGGGGCAAGCCAGAAGTGGACCTATTTGCCTCTCACCTCAACCATCTTCTACCAAAATTTTGCACAAGGACATGCCATCCAAAAGCTTGGAAAACAGATGCCCTCTCATTCAACTGGAACTCCCTAGCAATCTATGCATTCCCACCTCTGCCACTGATGACCTCAGTATTACTAAAGATCAAAGCAGAGAAGCCCAAGGGAATCATAATAGCTCCGGATTGACCAAGACAACACTGGTACCCACTACTACGGAGCATATGTCACACCAGGAGGTGGGCCCTCCCTCAGTGGCCTCTACTTTTGACTCAACACAACTTCGAAACACTGCATCCAAACCTTCAGACACTGCAGCTAACAGCCAGGGAGATCCCCTAAATATCTTCAGCTTATCTCTCTCCAAGGAAGTTCAGCGGATACTAACAGAGGCTCGAAGACCATCCACCAGAAAGGTTTACTTAGCAAAGTGGAAAAGATTCAGCAATTGGAATACCAGCAAGGGACATGATGCATCATTACTGAACATCCCACTTATTTTGGAATATTTGGCAGATATGTTAAAGAACGGCCTCTCATATTCTTCCATAAAGATACATGCATCTGCTATTTCAGCTAGATACAACACTGATCCTCCTGTTTTCTCACCCCTTACTAAGACAATTCCTCAGGGGAATCAAGAACATTAAGCCACCAAGAAAGGCCCCAGTGCCAGCCTGGGACCTCAATTTTGTCTTAGAAAAGCTGACTCTACCTCCTTTTGAGCCAGCAGCTTCAGTCGACTTGCAATTTCTCTCATGGAAGACGGCTTTCCTGTTGGCAATTACCTCAGCAAGAAGGGTTTCGGAGCTACAGGCCCTAATGGCAATACCACCCTTTCTTATTTTTCAGAGAGACAGGGTTTCATTAAGGACCAACCCTACTTTTATGCCAAAGGTGGTATCCAGGGTTTCTTTAAATCAAGCCATTCATCTGCCTGCTTTCTTCCCCAATCCTGAGAATAAGGGGGAAAGACTGTTGCATACCTTGGACATTCACAGACAACTTCGATACTACCTGGACAGAACCAAGGCCAGTAGGAAGTCTGAACAACTTTTTGTAGCTTACGCCCCTGCAGTCCAAGGAAAAGCAATTTCAAAACAGTCTATTTCTAAATGGATTGGACATTGCATCAGATTCTGTTATTCCTTTCATGGAAAGACTGTTCCAGCCAATGTCAGACCACATTCCACCAGAGCTACAGCCACCTCTACAGCATTCTTAAGAGGGGTGCCTACCAAGGACATTCTAGAAGCTGCTACATGGAGCTCCATGCATACATTCTCCAAACACTACAATCTCCCTCTATACTCCAGATCCAGAGCAGGCTTTGCTTCGGCAGTCCTGCAGGGTTTGATTGCCACACCATCTCTTTCCTAGAGCATACCTCCTCCCCCAGATAAGTTATGGTATTCTACCCACATGTTATGACTGCAGTTGCATTCTTGAAGGACATAGTACAGTTTTGTACCTACCATAAATGTAGATGTCTGAGACATGCAACTGCAGTCGGATTTTCCCTCCCTCCATACCCCTCTATGCCTAGGGTCCACTCCTATCCCTGTTACCCTTAGCTGGGGATATCTGTTATGGTGCATTTGTTTTATTGCTCATTTATTTGTTTGGAATCCTGTTTTTGTCTTCCAATTTGATTACAGCCTTCCTTGGAGGGCACCTGGCATCTGGGGCAAGAAACACTGAAGAAAATGGCATCGGCTGATGCTTATGTACTCCAGCCGCTTTGACGTCGGAGAAAAATGCATCAGCCGACGTCGGACCCAGACTTTGGAATCCGGCCGACCGAGGGCTGCCTGAGGCAGGACAACCCACATGTTATGACTGCAGTTGCCTGTCTCTCGGACATCTACATTTATGGTAGGTACAAAACTGTACTTTTGCAACCCATCTAGTGACATAGGGGTTTATATTTAAGCTGGTGAGCTTATCTATAATGCCCGAGTGGGGTATTGTATTGAAGGCTTTTGCGAGGTCCAGGTAGACTGTGTGGACCACCTTCCCCTCGTCAATGGCCTTGGTGACTATTTCAAAGAAATCAACCAGGTTTAGGAGGCAGGATCTGCCCTTAACAAAGCCAAACTGGGTAGGATCCAGTGTCTGTAGGTCCCCAATATCTTTATTTATGAGGTCCATGATGATCCTTTCCATAGCTTTGCAGACCAAGCTAGTCAGGCTTATGGGGCGATAGTTTCCAGGATCCGTTGAGGCACCAGCTTTGTGGAGAGGGACCACTGTTGCTGTACGCCACTCTTTGGGTACATGTCCTGTAGTAAGGCTGAGATTGAACAGTAGTTTTATGTTTGGTTTATGTTTGGGTTTAGCTCTTCTTGGAGTTCATGTAGGACGCAGCCCGGGACACCGTCTGGTCCCATTGATGCTGTGTTTTTGCTTTGGAGAGGGCAGCTCTTACCTGAGCATCTGAGATGTCAGGGGGGGCAGCACTCTGCTGGGATAAATATTTGCCCTTTTGATGGGGGGGGGGGGAGTTTGCGCTGAACCTGTCAGCTAGGATGTTCGCAATGTCTGTGGGTTCGGTGTATTTTTTGTCATTTTGGACTAATTCTGAGCATATCTGGGAATTCCCACCCAGGTTCCTAACATAACTAAAGAAAGCCTTGTGATTATCCTTAGTGTCCTATGCAATTTTTTTCTCGAAGCTGGCCTTAGACGATTTTATGAGTGCCCGTAGTTTTTTGCTAATACTGATCAGAGATGCCTTCCCTTTTTGGGATTTTGCTCTATCATGTAGTAGCTTCCTCCTTCTATTGTATAGTTTCTTTATGGCTGGGGTCCACCAGACAGGACGTCTGCCTTTGGAGGATTGGGTCTTGGTTTTATTTGGGATTGCATGATCCATGCATTCCTGAAGGTGTTCATAGAATGCGTTTATAAAGGATTCTGCGGTCTGGGCCATATTTTTCACAGGCCCAGGGGCTTTGAAGGATTCCACCTCAGTTTTGAGGAGTGTGAAATTTGCTTTAGAGAAGTTTTTCACTGGTTTTCAGGGCAGGGGGTGGAGTCGGGTTGTGAATATCCAGTGAGATTAGTTTATGGTCTGATCTTACCAGTGAGGGATACACTTCTGGTCTGGAGCATAGAGTCCCCATGTTGGTGATGATCAGGTCCAGTATGTTTTCCCCTCTTGTGGGAGTGCTAACAAGTTGTTCCATAGCATTTGAGTTTATAAATTCTAGGAACCTTTGGGCTAGGGTGTTGGAGCTAGAGTAATGCTCCCAGTCTATGTTTGGGTAGTTGAATTCGCCCAATATAATGGTGTTTGGAGAGACATTCATATTTTCCAGTGTTCTCAGGAAGGCCGAGTGGGGTTCCTGGGTTTGGGAGGGTGGTCTGTAGCAGGCTATAAACTGGAAGGCAGTTTTACCCACTGTTAGTTGCACATGGATAGTCTCTGATGCTTCGTGCTGTGCCACCAACCTGGAGGTGTGGGTATCTTTGAATATTGATACTCCCCCTCCTTTTGTAGTACGGTCCAAGTTTTGGGGCCGAAAAGCATGGTATGAGGTGTAACCTGGTAGTCCTGGGGTGCTCTCGGGAGCCTTGAACTAGGTTTCTGTTACTGCACAGATATCGATGTTCTCCATGCTAAGGAGAGTTTAGAGTGCGTGCATCTTGAGGTTTAGACTTCTGGCATTGAGTAGCATTACTCTTAGTTTCTTATCCCTTGTGATACCTATGGAGGTGGGTTTGTCTTTTGAGCCTTGCCTAAAAAAGGCACTATGGGGGGTAGCAAGAGCCTTTGCCAATATCCGAAAGCCCAGGGGTGACAGATGCAAGCCGCCCCTAGCAAAGCATCGTGGCTTGTCGAGCACGTCATCCCAGGCTGACAGGCATTGGATCCCCTTTGAATGACACCAATACTTAAGCCAATTGTTGAAATTGATCATCTTGTCTTCATATTGTGGCATCATTCTTGGTGAGGGTAAGATACTACTCAAGGTCAGGGTCATACCGGCGTGGGCTACATGCTCAGAGAGCTCCTCTGTCTCTTTTTCATGTAGTCCAGGGAGGTACGTCTCAGGTCATTCACAACAGCATGGACAATGACTGAGTCATATTTGTACTTGCCTTGGGAGTGACCTGAGTGCTTGTGTTATGTGGCGGATCCTAGCGCCCGACAGGCAGCTCACCGTGACCATCTCCTTGTTCAGCCTGGTGAGCGGGACGTGAGTGTGCCTGATGATAGAGTCACCTATTACAAGTGTATCAGGTGTGTTGTTTAGCCTTAAGGGCTGTGACTTTTCGGCACACTGGCTTTGTGAGCTATGTGTTGCACGAGTTTTGTTTTGGGGTAGCGGTTGCTTGGGTGTCTGCTTTGGAGGTCTCTGCTGTTTAGGCAGATTTTTATTTAAAGCCTCAGAGTATGTTTTTGTGTGTTTGTGTTTGGTTTGCTGTCGTGGTAGGTCTATGTGAGATTGGAATTGTAGTGAGTGTGGTTTCCTTCTCCTCCTGACTGGTTTCGCCAGTACTGAGTTGAGAGAGCTTAGCCTCCAGTATGGCTATATGGTTGCATCTCTCACATGTGTTGGAATTTCTTGGGAGGAGGAGAGGGTTGTCTGTGTACATGAGGCAGTTGTAACATTGCCTCAAGGTTCCGAGATTCACCAGCTGGACCGGAGAGGAGATTGACAACTGACCTTTGGACATGCTAGAATAGTATTGTGAATTCCTTTATAATTGAAAAAAAAGAGCCAAAGGGGAACGAGGTACTCAAGGGGAGTTTGTGAGGGTGTAGTGCTTTTAATATTTTAGTGCTGACTTATATAATTGCTTTAGTGAGCAAGTGCTAGGTAACTTAAATGCAATGTGTTTCAGGTAACTTAAATGCAAAAACGACAAACAGTAACTTTCTTTCAAGTGAAACAAGGAAATAAGTACAGTAAGCAATGCCAGATATCACTAGGGATCCACAGAAGCGCTGAAAAGCCGCGTTTTAGGTGGAATTAGCGTTTCAGGGAAATAACAAGCAAACAAACAAGCTGCATACAAATAAAGCTAGATTCAGCAGGCCTGGATCTAGTCTATGCTACAGCAAACAAGGTGTACCAATTTCAGTAAGAAACAGTTCAAATATGCAGGCACTATAAGCCTTTAACCAGAAATTCCCAGCTCAGAAGGGCAGAGTCCAGCCTCTCCTCCCACAAGAGTGCAGACCACGAACCTTCTTAATGTAAAATAACTGGCCTGAAGCCCGAGTGCTTAAACCAGAATTAATATACTTTTAGAATAACAGACACTGAGCCCTCAATCAGCAGTTCACAACTTAGAAGGATGTAAGCTATCTGTCCTGCCACCACAGTGCAGGCCACAAACCTTCCTAATGTAAAGCAACTGGTCTGAAGCCCAAGTGCTTAATCCAAAAGACTTAAAATGATAGCTACACTTTAATCAAGTTACTACCAAGCAGTAATAAATACAATTGAATACTTTAAAGAATGCCTGGGTTAGTGCTCAAGTTATACACACAAAGCTAGATTCAGCAGGCCTGGATCTAGTCTATGCTACAGAAAACAAGGTGTACCAATTTCAGTAAGAAGCAGTTAAAATATGCAGGCACTGTAAGCCTTTAACCAGAAATATGCTGCTTTGCTCAGGCTGCCATGACTTAGTCTCACAGTAGCTATTCCAACTCTCCTGCCTGTGTTAGGTGTACCCTGCATACAATGGGCATACATCTGACAGGCTGCCTGGTTATTTTTTATGGTGGCTGCCTTGTTTCATGGTATATTACTGCCAGGATTCAGAGTCTCCAGTGTAGTACTTTTGGACTTCTGTGGCAATGTTTCCATGGCATGGTCTCCACATTGCCATGCAGGGCACTGTCTGGTAGGTTGTGTTTGTCACATGACTGTAAGCTCCCGTGGACTGGCTGCTTCTGGCTCATGGGGTTGTTCAGCCCAGCTTGACTGTCCCTTGCAGCAACATTGTTTGCACATCTTGCACTGTTCACATGCCCTGTGTACATATAGGCAAAGTTTGGGTGATATTTAATATTGATTCTTGTTGCAGACATACTGCTGTAGTACATTTGTCTGGCAGCTGTTCTTTTTTCAGCATTGCTTATTTAACAACATGTTCCTTGTCCAGAGACTCATTGTGGCACGTTATTGTCATTTCTGTTTGCTTTAGTGCTTTTCTCTATTTATTGCTGTCTTCTCTTTCTTTTAAATTCATTTTGCCATTATATTTCTGTCCATTTACTTTTTATATTTTATGTGGTGTCCTGTGCAGTAGTGACCACCATACCATGTACCTGCCTCACTATCACCTGCTGGCTCCTCAAGTGGTGCCAGGCCAACTTCTTTGCAGAGTGGCAGATGTCACCCAGCAGGGGATGAACTGGAAAGTTCACTGGTGTCCTCTGGTACTGTATCTCTGATGAGGGGGCATAGGCTACCCCCTTAGGGGACACCACCTGTAGGTCACAGTATGTTATCCAGCAGATATTGGAAGGCCAGATGATGGCATTGTTGGACCTTTCTGTGGATAGTTGCACTGGCAAACTGGAACACATTCCTGTGTGACTGACAAAATTGCATCATTTCCTAGCCTTGACCAGTGGATGAAGAGTGACTGGGTGTAGCCAGGAGGGTGGTCATGGAGGTGACTGACTTCCATTTGAGTGGCCATTGTGCAGCACAGCAGTCAGCTGGCACCTCACCCTATCCCCCTTCATGTTGCACCCTTTCTTTGTGCGTCACTTCTCTTCTCTAGTTCATTATCCAAATCTTCCCATCACCAATTGTGCTCCCTTTGTCTGTGTCTTTCCTTTGAGTTCCTTCCGTTTGTGTCAGCAACCTCCCTTGTTGGTTTTTGCCTCTCTTTTGTGTTTGTCTACCCCTGCTGCTATCCCTGCATTTTCTTTCCTGCCAACACCTTCCTCTTAATATCTTAAGAAAAAAATGGGTACCTGTCTCACCAAAAGTACTTGCCTTCCCCACCCCATACCAGTCTTCCTTTCTCCTTGCCCTTCTATGTTTTTCTGTGTCTGCATTTCCTTCTTTCTGTCCTATATATTTATTTCCTTCCCATTTATTATATAAAAAGAGCAGACAGTTTGGTGTATTACCATTAAGTGGGTCATTGTGCTTGTCATAAAGGATTGTTATTTGTATGAACACGCATTGTCATAAGCATGCTACATGCATGCTTCTAAACGTATGATGTCACATGACTGTCCCAGCACAGTACCAGTCATTATGCAATCTGTTATATTTTCAGTGAATTCCGTACTTATTCTGACCCAGTGGTGCAATATTGCCTCTACTGGATAGTCAGTCAGCTTCGGGTATCACCACCTGTACTGTTTGACCCTTATATGGCAGCAGCATAAGCTTTTTTTTCCTGAATTCAGCTCAGCATGGTAGGGACATTATTTATAGACATTAGATAGCAGTGATTCGTACACGGTGATACATACATGCAGAATATCATATACACAGTTTTGTTCTGTAAGTGAACTTTTATTTCTTTCTGCATCTCATCTAGTAGATGGTTCTCCTGTACTAGGACGCTTTTGTTCACCTTCTACTGTAATCCACCTGAACTGCTTAAATTGTGGGAGAGGGACCAGAACTGTGTACATAGTACATCCACATGCTGTTGGCCGTAAAAGAAAAAAAAATTAAATTCATACTTTGACTTCTGTGTGTTGAATACCATTTTTAAATAGGAGATAATTTATTCAAGTTCTTTGCTTTAATACTACCTAATTCCATGTCAGACCCACGTGTTCTTGTATAGCTTTAAGTTCAGATGATATTTCTTGGATTAGCATTCCTATTTCTCATAAGAAAATACACTGTGGGATTCCAGCAGAAGATCTTGTATAAACTGTTAGATAATGGAATAATACCTCATTTGCTTTCTGCCTTAAAAGGAATACTACAATAGCGTCTAGTACTGTCTAAAGGACAGGGTGAAATGAGAAGCAAGAGAGGGTCTACTTAGAAATGTAGTTGACATTGTGTCAATAGGGCAGAAGAAGGAAATGGTATCCAGAGGGAAAGAGAGCTAATATTTAAGATGCAGAGGTTGTGAGAATACCACTTGGCTCATTCAGTAATGGAGAGGCTGAGAATGGGGTCAAGGTGCAGAAGACTGAGAACACCAGGAGATAAAATCAGGAGGCTTTAGAGTATGCTCGGTAAAAGGGGAATGTAAAAGTGTGTTGATCTGGATAAGACCTCATGTAAGACTAAATCATGAACAATGGACAGTATTTGTTAATAATATACTAAGTAAAGGAGCAGCAAAGGCAGGAGGGATGAGTGGAAGTGTAGGGAGAGGGCTGGTAGATAATATAAGAAATTATGGAAGTGATAGAATTGCAGGCGTAATTGGGAATTGTCAGACAGCAAAGGGGGATGGCACTGTCATTGTTATTGGGGGTTGTACAACACAGAAGAAGGATGGCAAGGTTAGTGATATTAATAGACAAGAGGGAAAACAGGAAGGTGGCCAGGTATGGCAGAGGCTGCTCAGACTACCCTTCATGCCCAGTCGGCTAACATTTAAGGTTGTCAACACCAGTGGTATCAAAAAACACTGCCATGCTAGAAAATGTATTTGTAATCTAGGTTTAAGGTTGTTTTAGTCTAGGATTTCATCTTCTCCAACATTCAGTAACATTGAAATTAGAGTAATGTGGTTCAGGTGTACAGAGAGCAGATCTTCTTCATGGGGATGAGTGCCTTACCTTGAAGAAAACAATGCCTTTCTCTTATCCTTTGTGTTGTCAGCACCTGGTTATCTGAATATCAGATACTGGGAACTTTTTTTGTTGATATATAGTTATATATTCTTGGGAAGGGGCCTCCTTGAAGGAAAGCATCACTGAAAAAACTGATGTATATGACTCTGGACAGAATGATAGTAGTAAGCCAGGGGGACAAAGAAAAGAAATAGGAAGAGAAGGTTGAAGGAGTATTATGTTGCAGCAAGGTAGTGCACTGATATTTTTTGTGATATTCCTTTGCAAGTGGAGTTATTGATGAAGTATAGGTTGAGGAACAGTTTGGTTTGTGCTGAGGTGGTACCAAGACTCACCTTTAGAAAGGTAAGTCAGACTGCATTAAAGGTAGCAAGGAAGGGAAAAAGATACTCCTCATCGAACAGGAAGAGAAAGGATATTCTCTATGCAATAGGAAGGTGACATGATAGTCTTCATGGAACAGAATGGAAAAGGGATTAACCTGATGGAATAGAAAGGCGAGAAGATATTCCTTATGGGGAAGGAAGAGTAAGAGGGAAAGGAAAAAGATATTCCCCAAGGAACACGAAGGTGACAGGATGGTCCTCATGAAACTGAAATTGATGTGCCTTGTTTGCTGTCACATAAACTAGATTCAGGCCTGCTGAATCTAGCTTTGTTTGTATATCTTGAGCACTAATCCAGGCCTTCATTTTTGGAGAAGGTTCCCCTGCACCCCAGTGGCAGGAGTGTGCAGTAAGAACTTGTCTGATTGAAGACTACAGGAACAGGGCTTAGTTTTGAGATTTTTTTTACTTGTTAATTGGGTAATTTGTTTAAAAGCCTTTTCTGATTGCTTGTAGTCATCTAAAGCTGTTTTAAGTGTATTTTTACCGTTTGTAGTCGTTTAAAGCTGTTTTAAGTGTATTTTTTACTGTTTTTGCCTTATCTTTTCAAAAAAAAAAATTCCTTGTTTCTCACCTTTCTAAGCTAGTATAGTCCAGTTTTCAGGCTAGTGCTGAATTCAGGGCTATGTTACAAGTTTCTGAGTTGCCCATACTTTACTTGGATAAAAGGAGGTTTCTCTGTTCACCTGTGAGAGGGAGCTTTGAGCAGCCATCTGTCCCGGGAGGAGTGGTTCCAGCCCAGAAGTTAGTAGTTTATAGGCCATTTTGGGCTAATTTCTATTTCTTTCATTTCCCTGCTGTAAAAACCACGTTCGCACAGTTTTGCACATCCGGGCAGCGCCGGTTATCTAGGGCTAAATTATTCCCGGCTCCACCAAGTCTCCTCTTCAGATTTTTCCCATGAAAGTAGTCTAACTCTCAACCTATGTGGCCTGCTACATATCACCTCCTTAAAAGCATCCTACAGTCCAGCACTTGCTCAGACCTAACAGCAAGCACTAATATACCCCAACACTTGATTGCCCAGCAGGGCAAGGCTCATTATTCACCCATCACCAACCAAGTGACTAAGCAGCTCACCCTACTATTCAGGCATGACCAAAGGGCAATTTCAGGTATACTCTCCAGTCCAGCTGGTGAACCTGGGTATCCTGAGGCAATGTTACAACTGCCTCATGTACACGGACAACCCTTTCCTCCTACCACAAAACATTAACATATGCAAGAGATGCAATTATATAGCTAAATTGGAGGCTAAGCTCTCCACCCAAGACTGGAACAGGCAGTCATGAGGAGAAGGTTAACACTTGCACCACACCTCCAGCCTCACATAGACATACTAAACCAGCACTGACAAAAAATAGACACAAATACACAAAATTATACTTGAAGGCTCTAAATAAAAACCTGCAAAAGCATCAGAGACCTCCAAAGTAGACACCCAAAAAACCTGCACCTCCCGTCACAAACCAGACAACACATAAAACACAAAATCAGTGTGCCACACAATCACAGCCCTTAAGGCGAAATAACATACCTAACACACTATTAATAGGCGAGACTATAGTCAGGCACACTGACGTCCCACTCACTAGGCTGGACAAGGAGAAGGTTAGTGTTAGCTGCCTGTCGGGAGCCAGAATCCACCACATAACACAAGCACTCAGGTCACTCCAGAACAAGTACAAATATGACTCTGTCATTGTTCATGTTGGTGTGAATGACCTGAGACGTACCTCCCTGGACTACATGAACAGAGACATGGAAGAGCTCTCTGATCATGTAGCCCAGGTGGGTATGACCCTGACCCTGAGTAGCATCCTACCCTCACCAAGAATGATACCGCAGTATAAAGGAAAAATGATCAATTTCACCAATTGGCTAAGCTTCTGGTGTCATTCAAAGGGGATCCAGTGTCTGTCAGCCTGGGACGACATGCTCGACAAGCCTCGTTGCTTCGCAAGAGATGGCTTGCACCTGTCACCACTGGGCTTTCGAATACTGGCCAAGGCTCTTGCTGCCCCCATAATGCCTTTTTTAGGCAAGGCTCAAAAGTCAAACCCACCTCCGTAAACAGCACAAATAAAAAATGAGGGTTATGCTACTCAGCGCCAGGAGTTTAAATCTCAAAATGCACATGATCGAAGCACTCCTCAATATGGAGAATGTCGACATCTATGCAGTAACTGAAACCTGGTTCAAGGCTCCACAGAGCACCTCAGTACTACTGGGCTACAACTCATACCACACATTTTGGCCACAGAACATAGACTGAAACACAAAAGGAGGGGGCATATCCATATTCATCTAGGATACCTACACCTCCAGGTTAGTGGTGCAGCATGATACCTCTGAGATCATCCATGTGCAACTAACATCGGGCAAATCTGCAATGCAAATTGGGCCTGCTACATATCACCCTCCATGACTTAGGACCACCACTCCGCCTTTCTGGAGACACTGGAAAACATCAAGGTCCTACCGAACACCCTGATATTGGGCGATTTCAATTACCCTACCGTTAACTGGGAAAACTACTCAAGTGCAAACTCCCAGGTCCAGTGCTTCCTGGAATTTATCAACTCAAATGCCCTGGATCAGCTGGTAAACTCCCCTACCAGAGGTGAAAACATATTGGACCTGATCATCACCAACATGGGCAACAGGTGTTCTGCACCGGAGGTCAACCCATCACTGGTTAGATCAGGCCATAAACTAATCATG
This sequence comes from Protopterus annectens, assembly GCF_019279795.1. Lineage (NCBI taxonomy): Eukaryota > Metazoa > Chordata > Ceratodontiformes > Protopteridae > Protopterus > Protopterus annectens. The sequence continues at coordinate 172,477,327 of NC_056750.1, read as the reverse complement.
TCCACACCACACCACCACCCCCAACCAAGGAAACCACAGTGAAAAACTTTTCTATAGCAAACTTCACCTTACTTAAGACAGAGGTGGTAAGTTTCACAGCCCCCACGCTAAAGGATAACAATGTCCAAGATGCAGGAACCTTTACAAATGCACTCTATGAGCACCTACAAGGATGCATGGATCGTGCCATCCATAGCAAAACCAAGATTCACTCCCCTAAGAGAAGGAAACCAGTCTGGTGGACCCCTACCATAAACAGGCTATACAACAGAAGGAGGAAACTAGTTCAGAAAAAAAGCAAATCCCAAGAAGGAAAGACATCCCTGTTCAGTATCAGTAAGAAACTAAGGTCCCTCATAAAATCATCCAAGGCTAACTTTGAAAGAAAAATAGCCAAGGATTTGAAAGATAACCACAAAGCCTTCTTTAGCTATGTCAAGAATCTAAGTGGCAACTCGCAGATATGTTCTGAGCTAGTGCAAAATAGCAAAAAATATACTGAACCTACTGATATTGCCAACATCCTGGCAGATAGATTCTGTGCAAACTTCACCCCCCTCTCACCCCTAAAAGGGCCCACAACAATACCGGAAAAGTGTAGTGTCCCGGAAATCACAGATGCACAGGTGAAAACAGCCCTTTCAAAAGCCAAAAGCACAGCATCAATGGGGCCAGATGGTGTCCAGGGCTGCGCCTTGCACGAACTACAAAATGAACTAACCCCCCCACCTAAGCACACTGTTCAACCTCAGCCTCTCCACAGGCTATGTGCCCATAGAATGTCGCACAGCAATGGTTATTCTGCTCCACAAAGGAGGGGCCACAACTGACCCTGGTAACTATCACCCCATAAGCCTGACTAGCCTGGTCTGCAAGGCTATGGAGCGCATCATCATGGAACTCATTAACAAAGACATTGGGAATCTCCAAACACTTGACCTGACCCAGTTTGCCTTTAAGGGCAGATCATGCCTACTAAACCTGGTTGACTTCTTCGAGACAATCACCAAGGCCATAGATGAGGGGAAGGTGGTTTACACAGCCTACCTTGACCTCGCCAAGGCTTTTGACACCATTCCCCACTCGGGAATTATAGAAAAACTCACCAGCCTGAACATAAACCTCTACGTCACGAGATGGCTTGTCAACTGGCTTATAGACAGAACTCACACGGTAAGAATAGCGGGCTCCAGGTCCAACTCTAAACCAGTCACAAGTGGTGTCCCACAAGGCTCGGTCCTGGGACCCCTACTGTTCGGCATATACTTCTCAGAAGTACAGGCAAACACAGGAGGACTATGGCTAACCAGGTTCGCCGATGACTGCAAACTGGGAGCCATAATTGACTCTCCGGCTGACATGGACATTCTCGAAAAGGGCCTTACTGAGACTGACACCTGGTGTCAAAGTCATGGTCTCAAGCTAAATGCCAAAAAATGCATAGTCATCCCATTTGGGAAAAACAAAACACCCACGAATTACCACATAGGTGGCAGCCCCCTTAATACAGAAGAGGTAGTAAGAGATCTGGGGACCCAGGTAGATAGTAATCTCTCCTTTGACAATCATATTGCCAAAGTAGTTAGGAAATCTTTCTATGTAGCCCATCTAATTACTAAAGAGTTCGCATCTAGAAATAAAGAGGTCATAGTGCCCCTCTACTCATCACTCATCAGACCCATCATAGAGTACAATGCCCCATTTGAGATGTACCTCACAAGACACTTTCAACAGCTGGAAAGACCACAAATGTACCTCACCAAGAGGATTACTGGCCCCAAACATATGTCCTATGCAGCCCGACTGGAAAAACTCCGGCTGTACTCAGTGGCATATCGCTTACTCAGAGGTGATCTCTGTCTGACTTACAAAGTAATGTCCAACTCAGAATTGATGAACATGCTCCACCTAAAGAAATCGAGAATGTGAGCCACGCGGTCTAGTGAGCTAAACCTCGCCACAACAATAAATAGAACATGCTGGAGGGATAGATTCCTGTCACAGAGACTCCCCATGCTTTGGAACAAAATTCCTAACTACATTAGGCAGAGCCCCTCACTAAGAGTACAATAAAGTGGGGGTTTGCAGTAGCTGAAGGATGGGGAAAATGAGAACTGTTTGAAAAGTGGACTACACCATTACATTAAAAGATAAGTCCCTTTAAAGTGAAATGAGGAATTGGAGGATGAGAATTAGGTTCACTATTGAGGTGGCATAAGGGGAACAGAGAGTGGAAAAAGACAAGAGTAATAAGTGAGGCTATTTAATACCAAGATCCTTGGAAACACAGTATCTATACACTGAGACACTGACACTGCAGACATAAGAAAAAATGTGGGGTGCAGTGGATTTTTTTTTTTTTGTTACAAGGATTCATTACATGCACGAGACGCATGTTCCTGAAGGTTGGGTACAGTGGTGATATGTGTATGTTAAAAGTGATTTTAAGTACTGTGAAAGGGACAGAGGTTGAAAGAGAATGGGTTACATGTCAGACTTGAATCTAGCACTGGTTTTGTTGCAAGGTAGGATACTGGAGATCCCTGATAGTTAGCCACAGTGTACAGGCCATGGAGAACCTGATGGATACGTACAGTACACAAGCCTTGGAGATCCCTGATAGTTAGCTACAGTTTACAGGTTACGGAAATCCCTACTAGTTATCTACAGTGTACAGGCCATGGAAAGCCTGATAGGTACAATATACAGATGATGGAGATTCCTGATAGTAACAGTATACAGGCCAGGGAGATCCCAGATAGTTAGCTACAGTATACATGTTACAGAAATCCCTGACATTTAGCTGCAGTATTCAGGTCACAGAAATCCATGACAGTTGGCTACAGTGTATAGACCATGGAGATCCCTGATAGTTAGCCACAGTATACAGACCACGGCGATCCCTAATAGCTACAGTATACTGCTCATGGAAATCCCTAATAGTTAGCTACAGTGCACAGGCCATGGAAATCCCGATAGATAGGTACAGTGTACAGACTATGGGGATCCCCGATAGCTTCAGTGTACATGTCACAGTAGTCCCTGATAGCTAGCTGCAGTATTCAGGTCACAGAGATCTCTGATAGTTAGCCACAGTATACAGACCATGGAGATCCCTGATAGTTACAGTATACAGGTCAGGGAGATCCCTGATAGTTACAGTATACAGGTCAGGGAGATCCCTGATAGTTACAGTATACAGACCATGGAGATCCCTGAGAATACAAGCCACAGACATCCCTGATAGTTAGCTTCAGTGTACAAGCTACAGAGATCCCTGATAGTTAGCTGCAGTATACAGGCCATGGAGATCCCTGATAGGTAGCTACAGTATACAGGCCAGATCCTGATCCCCTAGCCACAGTATACATGTCACAGTAGTCCCTGATAGCTAACTGCAGTATTCAGGTCACAGAGATCCTTGATAGTTAGCCACAGTATACAGACCATGGAGATCCCTGATAGTTACAGTATACAGGTCAGGGAGATCCCTGATAGTTAGCTACAGTACACAGGTCACGGAAATCCCTAATATTTAGCTACAGAATACAAGCCACAGACATCCCTGATAGTTAGCTTCAGTGTACAAGCTACAGAGATCCCTGATAGTTAGCTGCAGTATACAGGCCATGGAGATCCCTGATAGGTAGCTACAGTATACAGGCCACGAAGATCCCTGATAGTTAGCCACAGTATACATGTCACAGTAGTCAGGCCACAGAGATCCCTGATAGTTAGCCACAGTATACAGACCATGGAGATCCCAGATAGTTACAGTATGCAGACTATGGAGATCCATGATACAGTATACAGGCCATGGAGATTCCTGATAGTTACAGTATACAGACTGTGGAGATCCATGATAGTTGCAGTGTACAGGCCATGGAGATCCCTGATAGCTAAAGTATGATAGTTAGCCACTGTATACAAACCATGGAAATCCCTGATAGTTACAGTATACAGACTATGAAAATCCCTAATAGTTAGCTACAGTGTACAAGCCACAGAAATCCCTGATAGTTAGCTATAGTGGACAGGCTATGGAGATCCTCGATAGTTAGCTATAGTATGCACACCACCACTAGTAATGTCTTTCGGCTTTTCCCGGTTAGGGGTCGCCACAGCGGAACTCCGGTCCACTAATGATTGGCAGTGGATTTTTACTGTGCCGTGTTGCCAGTCCAACGCCCAACCTTCAAAGAAGTCACACCCATTCACGCATGCACCTACCTGCATGTCTTTATATGTCACTTGACCACAGGGAGGACATGCAGACTCCACACAGAAGACGCTCCAGCTGAGAATCGAATGGGAGAACTTCTTGCTGTGAGGCAACAATGCGAACTGCTGCACCACCACGGCCATTAGTATGCAGACCACCATTAACAAGAGCAAAGGATGGTAAACCCAGGAACATAGTTAAAGATGGGCAATGAAGGATTAAAGTAGCTAACAGAAACTTTAATTTTCCAATGGCAAAATAAGATATGCCCACTGCAACATTCAAGAAGTGAAGAAAATTAGTAGAGGTTATGGTGAAAACTAGGCCGAGATCTCTGTCAGAAGAAAATGAGGCTTTTCTTTGACTTGCCTGATGCAGTGTAAATACTGAAACAGTTTTTAGATGAGTCATGAATTAGTCTGTGTGGTACAGATTTTGTGATCGTAGTACAGCAAACGTTTGCCACTGGAGTAAAAAATATACATTCTGGGATCACTGCTTATTCAAGTGATATCTTTATATGATCATCTTTGTAACATCCAGATTTTAAAAAAAAAAAAAAAACAGTTGTAGATTACAGTCAGAATAACTGCATTAACAAGAGGTCCAATACTTCAACAGCAGAGACGAACACAATAAATCTTATTTGCTGTCTGAGGAACCACCATTAATTTTCAAAATAATACAGGAAAATTGCATCATAATTCTGATGATCATATCCATCTAAAACTGAATGTCTGTAGCTACTTCCTCTATATTGTATTCATCTTTTCAAGTCATACTTTATGAACCATCCAGTCTGTTTTTATATACATTCTGCATAACAATCATCTTGCTAAAGATTTATCCCCAAAACACCACAGCTTCAGCCACCATGATACATTCCTGGCGACGCAAGGAACATTACAACAGATCTAGATCCAGATTGAGAGAGCGCATGCGCAGAGGTGCACGTGATTCTTCTTTTTCATCTGGGGACACTAATATCAGCAAAAAAACTGTTTCTTTTGAGGAAATTTGTTCGGAAGATTCTTTGGAGCCCGAAAAAAAGTGTTGAAAGCAATGCAGCCTTCCGAACAAGCTCAAACACAGTCCAAGAGAACACACGGCAAATACAACAGCACCCAAAAGTAAGATTCTCAGTGACCCAGACTGAGAATGTGCAGACTTTTAATATTGACTCAGCTAGTTCAATAGGTGGGAGTAATGAACAGTTAAAAATTATTAATTTATCTTGTCTAAACATCATTGAAAATGCTGAAAATATACTTTTGAGAGGCGCAAAGTTTGTTCCCACTAGAATTCCCTTATTAGCAGCCTTATTTTGGACATTAAAAAATTTTGTCGCAAACTACATTTGAAAGTGTTTTTTCATGGTCATAGTAATTCACAGATTAATTATATTGAACAGTCTGATGATGATTTGTTGAATCTTAGTACGCATGAAACAGATTAGTTTTTTTCAACTCATTTGTGAAGGGGATGCTTTTTTTTTTGAAGATGTGCATGATGGTTCTGGTAGTGAATTGGATGAACCGATGAGGGGTTTTTCTACAGGTTATGGACATTTAACAATGCCAGTTTTGCCTTCTGATAGTACTTTTATACCTCCTAAGTGTTCAACTGCTATTAATTTGTTTGAGAACACTGTAAAATGGCTGAATGTCATTTTGGGTCTTTTTTAAAACATAATAAATTTTATACGCTCAATAAAGATGAATGGTCAGCTTTACAGAATTTGCGCTATCAGTTACATAGTTTTGTATTCAAGGAAGCTGACAAAGGGGGAAATTGGGTCACTCATTAGATCCATTGTAGAGTACAGCACCCCTTTTGGTATGTACCTCACAAGACATCTACAACAGCTGGAGAGGCCACAGAAATACCTCACAAAGAGGATTACTGACCTCAAACAGATGCCCTACGCAGACCATCTAAAAAAACTCCAGCTTTACTCTGTCGCATATCGCCTACTCAGAGGCAATCTCTGCCTAACATACAAAGCTATGTCAAACGCAGAGCTGTTGGACATGCTCCACTTAAAGAAATCCCTCCAAGCTACACGCTCTATGGACGTAAACCTTGTCACCACAATAAAGAGAACATGCTGAAGTGATAGATTCCTGCCCCAGAGACTTCCCATACTCTGGAAAAGACTACCTATGTCAAACAGAGCTTCTCATTAGCACTGTTCAAGAAAAATCTTGATGATTGGATGGGAAATAGGAATTTCACCCCAGGGATCACTTCTGTGGCTCTGCTCGACAGTGGCACAGGAAAATAAATTTCTTGGGTGGTACCTTTTTGGCTAGGCTTATATAAGCCCTAGGGCCAATAGCCTAGTACCTACCTATGAACCGGGCACAATATGATGATATGGTTAACCAAATCTTGTTTGAAGCAAATAACTATGGTAAACTGCCCAATAACCTGGTTAAACAATTTAATCAGGAATTAATTGAACTTTTGGAGGGGGGGGGGAGATTGGGTTTCTTGAAGCCGTGTGATGTGAAAAAGTTGATTATTAAGCAACCGAGAGACCCCACCCTTTACTCTGTTCCTAAGGTTCACAAATGTTTAACTAATCCCCCTGGTAGACCCATTATTTCAGGCATTGGTTCTTATTTAGAGCATGTTAACTTGTTTTTGGACCTTCATCTTAAAAAAATATTTGGCTTCTGTTCCCTCTCATATTAAAAATACCAGTGAATTATGCTAAGATTTATGTAATCAGGAGTGGCAGCATGATTACTTTTGGACAATGGTTGATGTTAACGCATTGTATACCAATATAGAAAAAAGATGGGGGTTGGAAGCCATGGCTTGAATCATGGGAGAAAGACCCCATACTTCCTTTTTGTTGTCCATTTTAGAATTTGCTTGACTCATCACTTTAAATGGAAAGATGATTGTTATTTGCAGTTGAGAGGGACAGCCATGGGGGCAGCTTTTGCCCCCTCTTATGCCATTGTTTATATGGGAGACTTTGAGAAACAGTTCATGTTCTTGAATTCATTTTTTGTCAACAGTGTTTATTACAAAAGATATATTGATGATTTGATTTTTGTTTGTAGGGGCAATCAGGAGAAGTTTTTGGATTTTATGCGACATATTAATAGTAACCCCCATGGTTTGAAGTTTACTTGGAATATGAGTTCCTGTAATATTTCCTTTTTGGATTTGGAGCTTATAAGATAACCAGAACAGGATTCAGCACAAACCCTATAGGAAGTCCACTTCGGTCAATAACGTTTTACATGCTGATAGCATGCACCCCCCTCATTTAATCAATTCCTTGCCTTATGGATAATTTAGAAGAATTTATTTTAATACGTCAGATGAGAAGCTTAGACATCGTTATTTGGACCAAGTGTATGACAGATTGATTTTGCGAGGATATTCACATAGTATCCTCACCAAGGCTAGGCATAAAATTCAGGGGGTAGGATGCAACACAAGAAAGGTTAACAGACTTTGTATATGAACTGAGTAACATATGGAGCAGTTATTTTTTGTTGCAAGATTTTCTATTTTTTTCTATTTTGGAAGATATAGTTAAACAGGTTTGGTGTATTGTTAGTGAAGATGTGTCAGTAGGATTTCTTTTTCCATGACGCATCACTTTCTCCTATGGGAGATATAACAATATGAAAGAACCACTTAATGGGGAAACATTTAAAACTCAAGCAATGGGTAAAGTGGGAACTTACTTTGGTGATAACTGTTTAGTCAAAAACTTGGATGGATTGAAGATTAATGGGAGAATATACAAAGCCAGAGAGTTTTTTTATTGTAATTTTTGAGGTGTAGTTTAGATCATTGGATGTGACTGTAGTGACACTTGTTGGTATATTGGGCAAACTATTAGGAAAGTTAAGGTACGTATTCTGGAGCATTTGGGGGCTATCAGGAGATGCAAAGACGACAGTCTGGTGATATCATGAGATGCAAAGCAGACAGTCCGGTGGCGGCACATTTTATGTCCAAACACAATGGTTCAGCGAATGTTTTGTTTTTTAGTGTTTTAGCATGACCTTTGGTTATCAATGGTGGGAATTTTAGAAGGGAATTAAATAGGCTGGAATGCAGAATGATTATTAATTATCATACTTTATATACTAGAGGCATGAATTTGGATAATATCACTTTATTGAACATGTTATTTAACTATTTCTATAAATTATTATGTAATAGTTATTCATGTTTTTTATTTATTTAGTGTTCATGTTTATACAAGGATGTGTTTTTTACAATGCATTTGTAAGGTATTCATTTATTTTTGAATGCTTGGTACATTCTCTTTGAGTATGTGTTTTTTTTTTTGGTGATTCTGCTTTTTTCTGTACCCTTTTTCCCTTAGGAAGTGTTTAGCATATTTAACTGTATAATTATCTAATTGAATTAATTTCATTGGATGTTTTTTGAGTATCTGGTTTATAAGTGGATGTGTTTTTTAGTCACATAAATTATTCCATGAAGGCGAAAGGCCGAGGCGCCAGAATAAATTCTTTGTGACCAGTATTCCTTGATGTCAGTGTGGTCCCTATGTCATGGTGGCTGAAGCTGTGGTGTTTTTGTTTTCTTTTCTTCTTCAGTGTGTTTTTTAAAAGATTTATCCCATAAGGTTTTCTTCACAATACAAGTTTCTCCCTTGCAAAGTACCTCTATTATGTCAGTAACTTCATTTTCTGTTGGTGACTTCTTTGATTTACTGTACTGTGTTGGAGGTGGTTGTGCTGTTTTTTAGCTAACACATCAGCAGAAATAACACCCATAATTCTGACTTTGCACACCTTAAATATTGTTGGAGGTGGTATTGCTGTTGTTTTAGCTGTATATATCAACAGAAACAGCACCCATCATTCTGACTTTGCACACCTTAGACTTCTGTCATATATTAAAGACTTTAACATCTTAGTCAGCCCAATATTTTTATGTGTTACTCCTGCCTCTAGACCCACAAATTAATTTCCAGAATGGGCCCAATATTCTACATGACCAAAGCCAGGGACTAAACGTGGAGATGTATCGCTTTATGTCAAAAATAAATATACCTCAAGGCTGGACAAACACAGAACAGTGCACTCGAGCTTTTATAAGTTCAAGTCACCATAGGTAAAAGCCAATGCCACTTCCTTGCAAGCTATAGGTCCCCCTGTATGACCCAGAAAACCCATACCATGTATTTAAACGTATTGGAAACACTCACCATCCAACACAATACCATATTCGTGGGCTACTTTAATTGCCCCACTGTTAACTGGGAATCATACAACATCAAACGTACAGGTGCAGAGATTTTTGGATTTTGTAAATACAGACTCTCTGGACCAGATTGTCAGTACACCGACCAAGGGTGCAACCATACTGGATCTGGTCCTCACTAATATGGGAAAGTGCTGCACATCTCCTAGTATAATGTCTTCTCTGCTAAGGTTGGACCACAAAATGGTCTCCTTTAAAGTAAAAATAAAATCTGGAACCCCATCTAACTCTGGAATATTCAGGAACTACTCTAAGGCTAACTTCCTTGTATCAAGTGATAACCTGGCAAAATTTCAAGCCCCCATAAACCCTGAGAACACGGCTGCCTGTGCCGAACTGTTCACAGAAACTCTATACAAGCAAGTTAATAGCTGCATAGAGGCAGTTGTACCCACCAGGAAGAAGTACAGAACTGACTCAAAGAAACTAGCCATCCTGATGGAATCACAATATCAGTAGGCTGTATAACAGAAGGAAGAAAATCATGGCAAAAATTAGGAGATGCAACATTTAGCAGGATAACAGCACTGTCATCAAACTAAAAAACAGCTCAAAGGACAAATAAACTCTACCAAAGCCAAATTTGAGGTAAATTTGGCCTCCCAGGCTGAGAACAATCACAAGACATTCTTTAGCTAAGTCTGCAACCTCAAAGACAATACACAATTGTGTGTAGAGCACATTGTAAATGGAGTCACCTATACTGAGCAAGAATATGTAGCAAACCTACTGTCCGACAAATTCAGCACCAACTTTACCCCCCCTCTCTCCCCCTCAATCTTCCCTCAGGAAATACCAACAAGTATATTCCCACTGGTGTCACTAGGGAAACAGGTACTTAATGCTGTCTCTAAGGCCAAGAATACTGCATCAGTGGGCCCAGACAGTAGCCTAAGATGCCTTTTAAATAGCATGAAATATGATCTATCAGACCATCTAGAATTGCTATTAACTGTAATATCCAAACAGGCTTTGTGCCTCATGAATGGAGAACAGCAACATTTATCCTTCTGCACAAAGCTGGACCACATGCAGACCCTGGAAACTACAGATCCATAAGTCTCACTAGTCTCATATGCAAAGAATTATCATGGTAATTATCAATAATGACATAGGAAATCTCCAGACACTGGACCCAACCCAATTTGTTTTTGTTAAGGGCAGGTCATGCCTACTATACCTGGTGGACTTCTTTGAAAAGCTCACCAAAAGCAATGGATAAGGGCAAAATGGTTTTCACTGTCTACCTTGACCTGGCAAAGGCATTTGACACAATACCCCACTTGGCCATTGTTGACAAACTCAAGAGGTTAGGTACAAACCGGTATGTCACCAGGTGGATAGTCAGCTGGCTCACAGACATGACCCAGGAAGTTAGAATTGGGAAGTCCATCTCTATAAAAAGGCCAGTCACAAGCAGAATCCCTCAGAAATGAGTCCTGGGACCACTCCTTTTTGGCATTTATTTCTTTGAAGTCAAGGCCAATGCAATTGGCCTCTAGCTCACTAAATTTGTAGATAATTGCCAATTGGGAGCTGTCATTAAATCCCTCACAGACACAAATGTTCTCCAGGATAGGCTGACACAAACAAACAGCTGGTCTCCGAGCAATGGACTAAAACTAAATGCCAAGAAATGTGTAATAGTATCCTTCAGCAAGTCATCCACCCCTGGTAACTGTCGTATTGACAAGACACCCCTAAGAGCTGACCCATTAGTCAGGGACTTGAGGGCACACATAGACAGTAATCTAGCCTTTGACCATCACGTGACTGCAGTAGTGAGGAAATCATTCTATGTTACGCAACTTATAAGCAAAGGTATGGCATCTAGGCCCAAGGAAGTCATTATACCACTGTATTCAGCATTCATCAGACCTGTCATTGAGTACAGTGCCTTCTTAGGTGTGTACCTAACCAGGCATATCAAACAGTTGGAACATCCACAGAGGTTCCTTACTCAAAGAATACAGGGCTAAAGTAACATGCCCTGTGGAACCTGCTTCAAGGCCCTATCCCTGTATTCTGTCTCCTACAGGCTGTTGATGGGACATCTATGTCTGGAATAAAAGGCATTTTCAGACCACACTGCGATGGTCCTCCTGCATATCCACAAAACAAACAGCACCAGAATTAATGTCTCTGAAGACTTCAACCTTGCCTGTGATATAAATAGGACCTGCTGGAGAGACAGGTGTATATCCCAGAGACTATCCCATCTCTGGAACAGGCTGCCCAGTCATAGGAAGCAGAGTTCCTTCCTAACCCATTTCAGTTGTAACTTGAACAGTTGGATGGGGAACAGGAAATTCATCCCCGGTTTAGTATCTATGTCTGTAATGGACACAGGCAGCCTGTAAATGTTTCATCTCCCAGTTCCCTGCTTGTAAATGTTTCATCTTCCAGAGATTTGGGATGCATGGCTAGGCTTGAAAAGGCACTTGTGGTCATTAGCCTAGTAAACACCTATGAACCTGGGAAATGCATTTCTGTAAACCAATTTCCCATTCCTTATATCACAAATTTGCAAATGGAAACAGGTTCATTTAACCATTGTGTGGTGGAAAATATTCTGTCTTGATACTTCCATGTAAAAATTCTAAATTTTCTTGATTTGTTGACATATCTCAGTAAGCTGCTTCATCTATCACTTCATCTATTAAATTGCAGCCTGCAATGCATTATATAAACAACTAATTAATCCTTAAACTGTTGGAGGCTCACTTCTAGCAACTAGTATGTATTCTACCTCTAATAGGTGGGTTTTGAACCTTCCACTATTTATGTTTCCAATGGAGTCTTACTCTGTTGCTCCTGGTAAACAACTTTTGTTTTTGCAGCCTTCCAGTTTCTTAAATCTATCTCTCACTACAAACCTTTTTTACTATCTTCAATAGGCTGTAACCAGACTGACCATGAATTGGATGTCATCATTTCCACTACATTGTGTAGGGTTATTCTAATCTACTTTATCACAAAGGGAAGTTCAGTTCCTTGGGTGTAATATTCTAATGATGAGTACATTTCAAAATGTTCAATATCTGTTAAAAATCAAGGCTTTTAGTTTTCTCCATATAACCTCATATTCATATATAAATTAATTCTCAGTTGAACTATTACATAAAATATTCAGTGCAGGATCATTTAGGCCTCCCTCATTCCATGTTATTATTATTTTATTCCAAGAAATACATGACTTTTCAGCACTGACACACAATGTCTCTCATATTTTAACAGCCCTAAGAAAGTTATTTCAATGTGTATAATAATTGAGGGAAACAAAGAAAAAAATAAAGCCTGTATCATTTGCTCCACCTCTAACCTAGGCACTTTCCATTTGCTAGAGTCATATGTTAACTTTTTTCTTGTTCCATACAAGTCCATGGAATCGTCAGGATTATATTCTAATCATTTTGCCAGATATTTAAGGTACTTTTCCTGCCATTAGTAATAACACTTGTCTGTAATCTGTTTCTTGTGTATATTCTACCTTTGCATATTCCTTTATGTGCTCCACAAATACTGCCCAGTGTCACTGCCCAAACCACAGACTGTTATGAATAGTTTGTTATAGAACCCACAAAGGGCATGTATTCAAACTGAAAATATTGTAAATATTATTTGCCTACTATTGATCTTGTATAATGTCAGTGGAATCTATTGTCTCTTCCATCTGTTCTTCAATGGATCTGTCTACAGATTCAACCTCCAATCTTACTTTGACCACTCAAGACTTTGAATCCAAAGCTTAGGCTCCTCCCCTTACCCATAACTCCCTGCAGATTCTGACACTAACTCGGATCTTGTTGGTCACACCTTTGCTACAAATGTAGATGTCCTTTGCTCAGGTGTGGGATCTCCACTAGTTAGGTTTTTGTTTATTTACTAGCTGTAAAACCTCTTTTGAATAACTTTATTGTACCCTATCTCCCCTTTTACCTATTTATTTAAATATAACTTTTTTATCTCCAATTTTGGAGTTTTTCTGTCTTTCTCTCCCTTGCTCTCATGCTTTTGGCACCCCATTCTTTGGTGGTTGAAAAACAAACTACTACTACTAAGAATAATATCACTTTAGCTTACTTTAAATACCTTTTTCTTTTAGAGGCTATTGTTTTTGCTTACCTTTTTTCTTGTTGTTGTGGTCAAGTTATAGCCATGTCTGGTAAACCTTCATGGTTTAAAAAATGTGTGGCCTGTGGTCACAAGATACCAAACTCTGGCGCACATTCTTCTAAGTGTGTGTGTTTGCATTACCTCTTCTGCCCACTTAGATGAACAGTGCTCTATCTGCACTGCTTTTGACTGTCATACAATCACTGAATGTAAGAACAATCTTGTGCTAAAGAGACTTCTCCCAGCCCTTGAGGGAGAATCATCCCAAACTCATTTTGTTGCATCTGGTGTTTCCCCTAGTGTCAGGAAATCTTCTGCCAGATCAAAGGGAGAAAAGATAGAGAAGAGACAAAGGAGAAGTCTAAGGAGCAGAGAAAAAAACTCCTTTGACCATTTTTCCACTTTGCTTGCTTCTTTGGTCCCAGCTCCAAAGTCATCTAAATCTTTGGATTCGACACTTTTCTCAGACTCTATACTGATCATATCCAAAACTCATCCTCTCCTGGAGTCAAAGTGTTCCCCAGAGCCAGTTTGACCTAGTCTCCACTCCCCATTATTACAAGAGAGAGACCTTTAATGGTCCTCTAGTCCACCTTCTACTGCTTCTTCCTTGCAATCAGTTTGGTTGACCAGGCATCTTTCAGAAGCAGAAGTGGAATGGATGATGAGGAAGTTTCTCAAGACCCAGATTTAATTGGGGGTCCTCCTAGCTCCTACCACTAAATGGATCTGGGATTGTAGCTCCTTCCCTTCATTGCTTTGTAAATCCTAACCCAATCTGTTTTTTCAGGTTTGGATCTTACGGATCCGAGTGTTACCCAGACTTGCCTTTCTTTTACTCCAGCACCATTTCTGATCTGACTGGCTCTGGTTGCCATGGATCTGGAATGAACCTGGGGCTGAAGTATTGGTGCCAGATCCAGAGGAACAGGCTGAACTCTAAAGCTTTCAGAGTTGCCTCTTTCTCCCGTAGCCTCGGTATTGGACAGCTTGGCTCTGATGTCAGCCTCAGAACCTAGCTGGGCAGAATTTTATGGTGTGTCTGAAGTGGTAGCTTCAGTTCCATCTGGAAAAACTTGGGGTTCTCCCTTAGCTTCAGCATTTGAGTCTGCCAAGAGTGCACTCTATTTATCAGATGATAGGACTGCACTCACTCACTCAGTTCCACCCATCCCCATGGAATACCTTTGGGTTCTGAGCCTGCTCATCCAGTCCCATTGAGACAGCCTGTATTGTGGAATCCCAGACCTCTTCCAAATCTTGTTTATAACATCCCACCATGGAGGCTTCTGAGAAGCATACATATAAATGGAGCACATTGACTCCCCAGGAGTCACTAACAGAAGACACTGACTTAAGAAAAGAGAAAGGTACCCCCCCTAGATCCCCCCCCTTGAGACTGTCACTTTCAGAGAGATCCTCAAACTTCTGAGACTGCAAGGTAGGTGGCCTAGTGGATCCCCCCTCCCAAGAGGTTCCAGTGTTTCTTAAGGCTTTTGGATACTGCCCAGCTGCATCTTGGGTGGTTCCTCTAGAAGGTGTGATGGTGGATCTCATCTCTAATAGGGTATAAAAAGAGCCAGATGTGGCTGAACCAGTCCCCAACAAGCCAGACAAGTATCTAGTATCTTCAAAGTGCTGTCAGTGCTGGAGCAAGGGTCCGGCCTTTGACACGGCTGCCACCAAGAAAGAGCCAGCAAATGAGAGCTCAGCTGTCCACCCCACCCCTTACAGGGAGTCCAGGACATTGGACAGGTTTGGGAAGTAGCTTACACTTTAGCTGCCTTCACTTGTGGGCACTGAATTACTTGGCACATGTTTCAAGATTCCAGAGAGATTTGACTAAGAAACTTTCAAAATCCATTTCAGGGCCCATATCTGTAGAGGGCAGGAAAACCTTGGAGTCACAATTGGCAACGCTACAGTCCCTTTCCAGTGTGTCCATGCACCTAATATCTAATATGACAGAGGATGTTTCGAGAGATGCAGGTACTGGCATTACTGCGAGTAGACATGCCTGAATGTGCTTATGTGAGTTTGCAGAGCACTTCAGAATGACATTTGTGAATGCCCCTTATAATGGCTTAACTCTTTTTGGGGCTAAAGTCAAAGAAAAACTTTCCAGAAAATAACAGGATGGAAAGACCCTTTCTCCTGTAGGAATACGGTTTTCTACCCTCCTGAGATCTTTCTGTAGGAACCAGAAAGGGGGTAAGAAACTATGGTTCTGAAAATCTCAAGAGTTTTCTTCAGAGACTTCAGGATGTAGACCCCCTGCAGTAGAGATGAGAATTCAGATAATGGATTCACCCTCGTGGCAGTGGTGGAATGCAAAACTAAGGCTTCAGAGGACTTTTCTGAGAGGCCTTATCAGCACTTCTGAATATTTGCCTGACTACCGTACTGTGGAGGCAGTCAGGGGGCACTTATCACTGCACCCCAAAATTCACAGTCATTGCTTATGTCTTTACCTTCTGATATTGTAATTCAGAAGCTCCCCATATCTCTTTAGTCATTGAAATAGTGTGTACATACCTCTGTGGTTTCATTAAATATACCAAAATATTTATCTGCAATCATAGGCATCTTCAGTTCTCTGTGTCCTATCTCCATTTACCTTTGCAAATTTGAATGCCTCATCATTGGCTGAAGCCAAAAGCTGCATTTTTATTGTTTTCTTTAAAGTGATTTGTTACAGTTTTTAAAGGTTCTGTTTTTGTTTTGCATGTGTTGCAATATCAGTATCACTTACTGTAGTGGCAACTGTTGTGTGTCTTATATCCCTTATTGTTTTTTACACTTTTAGACCAGTGGGAGATCAGCCAGTTTGTTTCTTCTAAGTTAACGGCCTCATAGCACTTGATATACTGAGTGTAGTAACTGATAACAAGCCCAAAAAGTGTGCACTTGTACAAAATAATAAAAAAAAAATTTAAATCAACCCGCAGTTGTATGAAATCCAGGACTTGAGGCTGAACCAATGTAGACTTTATTATAAATCCACATAAGAACTCAAAATAGAAATTACAAGTTAAGTGCTTTCGTCCAGCCAACCAGGACTTCTTCAGAACTAGAGTACCACAAAAAACTCACTTTAAATACCCAGTAATTTACTTAGTTAACCAATCAGCATTCACTTAAAAACAGTGTAGTAACTGCCTGATGCTCACAGACAATGAATTTCTACTTACCTTGTCACAAACTACCTGTGAGAGATGGAAAACTTGAACTAAGATGGAGGCATCACTCTCACAAGGGAACACAGTCTGTGAGCACCACTCACCTTCACTGTAGTCCACATGAAGATTATCATATCCTGAGATTGTAAATAAATTGTTGCCTAAGCCTCTACATCAAACAAGATTAGATCTCAGTGAAAATTAGACACCACAGTGCATACTGCCACATCCATACCTATGAGTTACCTGGAAAAAACATCCCCCCAAGGCCAGTACGCTTAAAACCTCTACTGATAAAAATATACTGATGATACAGTAAGACACACAGAGACTTTGTCTACTCTCACAAGGCTGGGCAAAATAGGGTGATGGTGACTTTTCTTTCAGGAGTCAGTATCTTCAGAGTTTCAAGGGTCCTCAAACCCTTCAGATGAACAAGCATGACTATGATATGGTGGTGGTCCGTATAGGTGTAAATGACCTGATGCACAAATCCATGAGGGATATGCAGAGAGAATCATAGCCCTACTTCCTTCACCAAGGATGACTTTCACATCAAATTCCAGACCTTCCTCATACTGGCTAAAGCCTTTGCTGCCCCTGCAGTTCCCTTTTTAGGCAGAGTCCAGCTAATGGATCTTCCACCCTAAAAAACAAAAATCAAGCACCTGTGAATATCATTGTCATACTACTCGGTGCTTGGAGGCTAAATAACAGATTGCTTGACCTTGAAGCCCTCCTGCATTTGGAACATATTCATGTGTGTATTATTGCAGAAACTTGGTTTAAAAGTGCACCCCTTCTATACCACAGTTTTGCTCATAAAATGACTTTGACCTGTGGAAACTGCAATGGAGTATGTGTATGTGTTAAAGACCACATTACCTAGCAGCAGATTCCTAGAGAGTCCCAAACCAAACTTATTGTAATCTGACTTACTGTAAATAAAAACAGCTGTCAGATCATTGCATGTTACAGAGCCACCTCTGTGACACCCAAAAACTAGGTTCAATTCTTAAATATATTAAATGAACTTCAGATACATAAAACTCAATCATTGTGAAGAACTTTAACTAACCATCAATAATCTGGGAAAACTATACCTTGATTGTAGGCTATGCCCAAAAATATCTTGATTTCATAATCAAAAATTCCCCGGATCAGATAGAGCCCACTAGAGGACAAAATGTTCTTGACCCAATCCTTACAAATATAGCATCCATATGCACTATCCTACTGGCATACCTTTCCCCAGTTAATGATGACCACAAACTGGTAACCTTCTCCTTCAAAATCTCAAACTATCAGATGCAGATATCAAAGTATTCAAAGACTTCAAATGTGCAAATCTCCTACAATTCTAAGATAAAGTCTGAAAGGTGAAGTATAACTTTCAAAACACATTCTGCAGTCATTTAGAAAACTGTATTAATCTGACAATCCCTACCAGAACTAAACAAAAAGGGACATGTAAGTGGAAAACAGGCTGTTTGTCCACATGTATAAGTAAAAGATGCAGTAAATGGAATAGGCTTCTTAAAATATACAGCAAAACTAAATACCCACAAGTCAAGGTCAACATCAAAAAGTTATGTAAGGTACAGAAAAGGTCTAAAGATGGTTACTAGGAAGATATGAATGGCCACATGGCCCAGGTGCCCTGTATTTTGTATGAGACTATAATTATTTTTTGGGTCTAGATGTAAAAAAATGCAGGAAAAGGAAGTACAGCCTTGTTTTATTCCCTGACTGTCTAAATTGTAATGACATTCCAGTATGTATTTCATCCTAGTAATAGAAGCTTTGTATATGGCCATAATCAAATCTACAAATTGTTTAGATAAGCAAAACTCTAAAATATATGTTTGCTTTGTACAACAACTGTACTCCAGCAAAGGCCTTCTGCATGTAACCTTACTATCAGTAATTCATAATTATTTAATTGTGCAGTCTTCATCAGTAACACAGTTTTATTATACTAGTATCTATTCCCCCCTCCCCCCACAAACCCACTTATGTTCAACCAGTTATAGGAGACATTTGGCCAGTCCCTTTGTAAGTATGCATGAAGAAGTTTGTAACTGTGGTCCAGTACAATACTGGTCCATGTGATACAACCAGATTTGGAACCTTCCCCTCTTTGCAGTAAGTTTCACTACTATCTCCTTCTGTAACAGAATCGGTACTCTTTGTGTCCATCACCTTATTATAAATATAAACTAATAAATAATTTTTTTTCCTCCAGACAGTGCCAATAATTGTACTGGAATGTCATCATGATTTAATGATGTGATGTCAGTCTCGACTTTATTCTTACTGATGGGTCAGATCCGTTACGCCACTTTGTAAGCTTGAAGTCTTCAGCAAAGTTTGTTTTTTACCCCATAATGTAACCCCCCAGTTACCCCAGATCTCGTTTGCCATGCAGCGAACAGGTTGGATGCAGCTCCTGGCTTAAGTGCTTAATCTTTTTCTTCCTTGTATTCCCAAAGAAACTGTAAGAAACTATCTTTATTTCAAATAATATTTGTTTTTTTTATTTGTAGCAACTGTAGTTACCCTTTCTTCTAGCTGTTATTGTAGTTAGCATCCATTTAAGTTAGAGGACGTCTAATGAACGTCCATTTCAGTTAGAGGATGTTCTAACCCTTTCTTTCTTTCTTTTTATTCTTGATAATTATTAGTTACCTTTTCTTCTTTCCTATTTAATAATAGTTAGGATCCGTTTAAGTTAGAGGGCGTCTAATGAGCATCCGTTTAAGTTAGAGGGCACTCAAACCCCTTTCTAACTATCCAAAAAAAAAAAGTTTGTTGTTTCCGTCCATTTAACTTAGATGACTGTGTGTGTGTGTGTGTGTGTGTGTGTGTGTGTTCTCTCTTTCTTCTCAATTGAATGTTTCCCTTATAGGTATGTCTCAAAAGCAGGAATGGAAGCCCTTGGGCTTCAAGAAGTGTGAGAAATGTGGAAAGAAGATGCCCCTCAGCGATTCACACATTCTATGTGTCTATTGCTTGGGACGTCTTCATTTACAAGAGTCATGCTTCATCGTCCATGGTTTCAACCATAGGGCATAGATGGAGTGTAAAAATAAACTTATTTTAAAAGGCCTACTTAACACCCCTTTTTTCTGAGGCTATATTGCATGAATCATCAGTATTGGAAAAACTGGACAAACCAAAAAAAGCGAACTTCTTTGGAGCTGAGATCCTCCTCGGAGCTGGTACAAAAAGCTCCCAAACTGTCGGCTCCAAAAGAAGCGTCGGAGCAGGCGACACAACTTGGATCCAAGGTGTCTTCAGAGCAACAAGAACCTTTGGCTCCAAAGTTGACCTTTCCTTTTGAATTCAGATATAGGAACTGATCACCTTCCCTGGAACCAGTCCGCTCTTAGCTTCCATCACAATTCTTAGCAAGATTCAGGTCACCTACCCTCACTACTCGGTCCACCAGGAGCCTGTCAGATGAAGATGTGGATAGGGTGGTGGAGAGACTATTGAAGATTCCTGCTTTGGCCAAATTATTATCTGATCCGAACCCAAAGGCAACGGATCAGACACAGCCTTCCCCCTCAGTGCCTGCTCCTCCTCTGACCCATTCCTCGGTTTTGGAGCTGGAAGATTCCGACATCCAGCTTGTGTCTGTATTTGGTCTGGAACTTGTAGCTTCTTTGGATCTGGTATCTGCCACAAGTGTTTCTGCCCAATCAGAGCAGGAGACCTCTGGTAGCTGACAGTCTCCGGTCAGGTCCACAGAGCTGGTTCAGATCTCACTGGATCCAACCCTGCCTCTCAGGGCGTCGGCGCAGGTGAGTTTGGCTCCCACCTTGACTTCGGAGCTTCCATCTTTTGCTTTGGAGATTCCAATGGCTCCAACAACTCGCTTGTCTGATCCAGGATGTTCTTTGGAGCATGGGAGGACTGCCTTTGAAGTTATGAGGAGGGTTCTGACTACCTCTCAGTCTGAGACACATTGTCCCTCATATCTTCCTCCCACCTCTAAACAGGTGTCTTCATCTTCTCACCTACCCTGTTTACAGGCCCGCAGAGACTCTAGGCCTCAGGATGTCCAGCAGGGGACAACCCCTCTTCTGTAACCTCCCCAGAATATCCCACTAAGGAGGTACCTCAGAAGAGGACATGCAAGAGGAAGCATCTAGACTCCCCCGAGGAGTCTGTCACATCAGATACCGACCTCAATGAAGCAGAAGGGTCCTCATAGTCACCTCCTGAAAATGTCTCTTTTGGAGACATCCAAAGCAGAGAGGTGATTGGCAGTCCACCTCCCCTTTGGCCAAAGAATCAGTATACCTGAAGGCCTTTGGGTCTTGCCCTTCAACCTCTTGGGTGACCCCTTCTTTCGACAAACTTGTGGAGTTAGTCTCTCAGAAGGTTTGGGAGACCCCAGACAAGGTTTGAGAGACCCTAGATACCATAGAACTCACTCCTAGGATGCCAAATAAGTACATTACAATACCTAAGGATCAAACCTTTCTAACAAAAGGTGTAGTAGTTGATGCCATGGTCGTGGCGGTGGCCACTAAAAAGGAGATGGCTCTCCGAGACGAGCTCCTTTATCCATTCTGCGAATAAGGACTCTAGGACTATTGATAGGTATGGGAAGGGCATCTTTTCCTCAGCGGCTTTTGCCTTGCAGTCACTGAATTACCTCACTCATTTGACTAGATTGCAGAGGGACCTGCTAAAAACTATCAGACTCCCTCCAAGGAGCTGTAGCTGATGCAGTGACAGATAAAGTCAGTACTCAGCTTGCCACCCTAAATTCATTCATTAACTGGTCCATGAGGCTAATATCACATGCAGCAGATGGAACGAGTAGGGCACGGGTTCGGGCATCTCTCTTAGGAGGCAGGCCTGGTTGCGCCTTTGCGATTTTGTCGAGCATTTCAAGTCTTTCTTAGTAAATGCCCCCTTTGATGGCTCCTCTCGTTTTGGGCCAAAAGTTAGAGATGCTCACCAGGTTTGAACAAGAGGGGAAAACCTTATTTGCTGTTGGAGTGCATTTTTCCACACCTACCAATCCCTTTTCTAAAGGTCAGAGGGGCAGTGGAAAAATGTGGTTCAGAAAATCGCAAAGGTCTTTCCAGGACACACAAAGTGAAAATTCCCCTAGAGGCAGAGGGGGGAGCAATAACGGAAGATGTCACCCTTGCGGCAGGGGAGGTGTGCAGAATCGGGCCTCCAGGGAATCTTTCTTTGGCAGACCCTTCCATTGCTCCCAACGGAGTGCCCGATTGCTCACCTCTGGAGGCAGTCAGGGTTCAGTTGTATGTGCGCCAAGAAACCTGGCAAAAGATAAATGACAAATGAGTGCAGGACATAATATCCAGAGGCTGTGTCATTCCCTTCTTGTCCCCCGCTCCTGTAAACAAGTCAGTTCCGGATGTACCACCCAGTCAAAAGCAACAAGCAACATTAGAAATCCAAAAGTTGCTAAGAAAAAGAGTCATCCAAGAAGTTCCCCCCAGACCAGAGAGTATCCAGAACTTACTCAAGATTATTTTTAGTTCCAAAGAAAACAGGGGAATGAAGACCGATTTTGGATCTCTGCATCCTAAACAAATCTGTAAAGAATTC
This sequence comes from Protopterus annectens, assembly GCF_019279795.1. Taxonomy (NCBI): domain Eukaryota; kingdom Metazoa; phylum Chordata; order Ceratodontiformes; family Protopteridae; genus Protopterus; species Protopterus annectens. The sequence continues at coordinate 172,454,950 of NC_056750.1, read as the reverse complement.
TGGATGGTTACACTGCAGTCGATACTTCCATTCTTGGAGAAAAACAACTGGATGTGCTCTATAGACCTTCAGGATGCATGCTACCACATTCTGATGGAGAGGCAATCCGGAAGTTTCTTGCACTTCTGACTAGGAGCCAGTTGCTACCAATTTCGAGCTCTACCCTTTGGTCTCGCTACAACCCAAGAGTGTTCACCAAGTGTATCGTAGTAGTAGCAGCTAACTTAAGATGCAGAGGATTCCACGTGTGTCCATATCTGGATGACTGCGTCATAAATGGCCTGAGCTGGCATCTTCTACTACAAGCCAGGGACTACACCATTCAGCTATGCTCCTTCCTGAGTATTACCATAAACTATGAAAAATCTGTTCTAGAACCATATCAGAACTTAAATTTCATAGGAGCAGAAATAAACACGACTACACTAGCAGCAAAACTTCTGCAAGCAGAGCAGATGATCTCCGCCACTATGTAAGGCTGTTAATCAGGAAGACACAAGCCTCTGCAAAACTAGTTCAAGTGCTGGGAAAATGGGAGTATCAATCATATTCATTCCCCTAGCATGTCTGCACATGAGAATACTTCAGTGGGTCCTTTCCACACAATGGTCAATCCTGGAAATTCCAATGTCACACAAAATAACGATAATAGTCAGAAAGTTACAGAAGAGATTTTCCAGAAATGGGGTCAGCCTTGCTGCGATCTCTTTGCATCTCCCAACAATGCCAAATGCAGCAACTACTTTGCCCTCATCCCTCCCATGGGAGAGTCACCAAGGGATGCACTTGTTCATGATTGGCCTTCGGGTGTTCTTTATGCCTTTCCTCATATTCCCCTAATTCCAACGTTCTTGCAGAAAGCCAGCTTGTTGAAGATGACAGTAATACTCATTGCCCCCCTATTGGCCTCGTCAAATAGGATTCCCCTTTCTACAGCCTCATCTTTGAGACGAATCATGGATTCTGGACCCTGTTCCAGACCTTCTGCCCCACCAATCAGGAATGGTTCACCCCAGTCTGGACAATCTCAAACTAACATCTTGGTTGCTTCACTTCCCCTGACCACCAGGTTTCCACTCCAGTCAAACACATCTTATCTTGACACAAGACTTCCACATGAAAATTGTACAGGAGTAATCAGCAAGATTTGTTACATTGAATAACAATAATCACATAGACCCTTTTTTGTGTGCCCATACATTCTATTCTAGAATTTTTGGCAAAACTTTTCAACGAAAGAGCTGCTGCAGCCACTATTAGAATTCAGTTGGCAGCTATTTCCAATTTCCATATAGAAGAAAATGATTCTGGAATAATGTCACACAGATTTTGTAAGCTTTTTTGAAGGGAACTACTATGGTCAGTCCACCATATAAGAATCCCAGCACCCCCCCCCCCCCGGGATCTCAATTTAATTTTGTTCAGTATCATCTGTTCCCCTTTTGAACCATCTGCAACATGCGACTTGAAATACCTCTCCTGGAAAACGCTAATTGTAGTGGCTATTACATCAGCCAGACGAGTTTCTGAATTACAAGCTTTGTCAGCCAAGCCCACCATACCTAATTTTTCATAAGGACAGAGTTTCTTTGAGCACTAACTCCTTTCTTCCAAAGGTTGTGTTGGAAAGTAACCTCGACCAGTCTATAGAACTGCCAATTTTTTCCCTAATTTCCAAAATAAAGGAAGGTATTCACTACATCTCCTGGATGTTCACAGGCAGTTGTGTTTCTAATTATATAGAACTTCCGAATTTAGAAAATCAGATCAGCTTTTTGTATCTTACTGTGACATTAGGAAAGGGTAAAACAGAATCAAAAGTTAGGTACTAGGCTATTGGCCCTAGGGCCTATACAAGCCTAGCCAAAAAGGTACCCTGGCTTTCGCCACCCAAGAAAATTATTTTCCTGTGCCCCTGTCAAGCAGAACCACAGAAGTGATTCCCGGGGTGAATTTCCTATTACTCATCCAATCATCAAGATTTTTCTTGAAGAGTGCTAATGAGGAGCTCTGTTTGGCATAGATAGGTAGTCTGTTCCAGAGTATATGAAGTCTCTGGGACAGGAATCCTATCCCTCTAGCGTGTTCTGTTTATTGTGGTGACAAGATTTAGGTCCCTAGAGCATGTAGCTCAGAGGGATTGGGATTTCTTTAAGTGGAGCATGTCCAACAGCTCTGGGTTTGACATATCTTTGTATGTTAGGCAGAGATTGCCTCTGAGTAGGCAATATGCGACAGAATAAAGCTGCAGTTTTTTGAGACGGTCTGTGTAAGGCATCTGTTTGAGGGCAGTAATCCTCTTTGTGAGGTATTTTTGCGGCCTTTCCAGTTGTTGTAGATGTCTTGTGAGGTACATACCAAAAGGGGCGTTGTACTCTGTAATGGATCTAATGAGTGATGAGTAGAGGGGAACATGACCTATTTTTTTCTGGATGAGAATCCTTTTGTGATGAGATGTGCCACTTAGAAGGATTTCCTGGCCACTGTGGCAATGTGATTATCAAAGGAGAAACTACTGTCCACCTGTATCCCAAGGTCTCTTATCACACTTTCAGTGTTAATTAGACTACCGCCTATGTGGTAGTTCATGGATACAGAGTTTTTACCAAAGGGGATGACAATGCACTTTTTGGCATTGAGCTTGAGACCATGGCTTTGACACCAGGCATCTGTCTCATTGAGGCCCTTTTGTAGGATTTCCACATCATTAGAAGTTACGATTATGGCTCCTAGTTTGCAGTCATCTGCTAATTTAGTTAGCCAAAGACCCTCTGTGTTAGTCTGTACTTCAAAGAAGTAGATACCAAACCGGAGAGGACCCAGGACTGAACCCTGTGGTACTCCACTTGTCACTGGTCTGAAGTCTGATTTGGAGTCTGCTACTTTCGCAGTGTGGGTTCTGTCAGTAAGCCAGTTGGCAACCCATCTTGTGACATAGGGATTCATACCTAGTTTAGTGAGTTTATCTATAATTCCAGATTGGGGGATGGTGTTGAATGCCTTGGCGAGATCTAGATAGGCTGTGTGAACTACCTTACCCTCATCTATGGCTTTGGTGACTACTTCAAAGAAGTCTATCAGGTTTAGGAGACATGATCTGCCTTTTACAAACCCGAACTGTCTGGGGTCCAGAGTTTGGAGATCTCCAATGTCTTTGTTTATGAGTTCCATGATGATACGTTCCATGGCCTTGCAGACCAGGCTCGTCAGGCTAATGGGGCAGTAGTTCCCGAGGTCTGTTGTGCCCCCCCCCCTTTGTGGAGTGGGATAACCATCGCGGTGAGCCATTCAATGGGCACAAAGCCTGAGGTGAGGCTATGACTGAACATGGTACTTAGGTAGGGTGCCAGCTCATTCTGTAGTTCGTGTAGAAGGCAGCCTGGGATGTTGTCAGGTCCCATGGATGCTGTGTTCTGGGCTTTGGAGAGTGAGGTTTTTACCTGTGCAGCCGTGATTACAGGAACTTTGCATTCTTCCTGTGTAAAGATGGGCCCTGTAGGGGGTGAGAGGGGGGGTATAGTTAGGGAACTTTGCATTCTTCCTGTATAAAGATGGGCCCTTTAGGGGGTGAAGGAGGTATAGTTAGTTCTGAACCTTTCTGCCAGGATGTTGGCAATACCAGTTGGTTGTGTATATTTACTGTCATTGTGCTATAACTCAGAGCAGATCTGAGTGTTGCCATTGAGATTCTTGACATAGCTATAGAGTGCTTTGTGGTTGTCTTTAGAATCAGTGGCAATTTTGTTTTCATAACTAGCTTTGGAGGATTTTATGAGGGATCTCAACTTCTTACTGAGGCTGACCAGGGAGTTCCTCCAATCGTGGGATTTTACTCTTTTTTGCAACAGTTTCTTTCTTCTGTTGTAGAGTTTGTTTATGGCAGAAGACCACCAGATTGGCTTCCTTTTTTTGGAGGATAGCATCTTGGTTCTGTTAGGGATAGCACAATCCATGCACTCGTGTAAGTGCTTATAAAGTGCATTTGTGTAGGATTCAGCAGTCGTACCTCTATTGTCCATCTGCATTGGTGTCGTGAAGTTTGCCACTTCTGTCTTAAGAAGTGTGAAGTTGGCTTTGGAGAAATTTTTTACAGCTGTTTTCCTAATGGGGGGTGGGAGCAGGATGTGGATGTCTAGGGTGATTAGCTTGTGGTTGGATCTGACCAACGAGGAGCTGACCTCTGGTGTGGAACACCGGTCACCCATGTTGGTGATGACCAGGTCTAGGATATTGCTGCCCCTGGTGGGACTGTGGATAAGTTGATCCAAGGCATTGGAATTGATGATTTTCAGAAAACGTTGAGCAAAAGAGTTGGTACATGAGTAGTTTTCGCAGTTAATGGTAGTTGAAATCACCCATTATTAGAGTGTTGGGCTGTACCCTAATATTTTCCAGTGTATCAAGAAAAGAGGAGTGGGAATCCTGGGGCATGGTGGGGGGGTCTGTAGCAAGCTACAGTCTGGATTGCGGTTTTGCCCAGAGTTAGTTGAACTTGGATAATCTCGGATGTATTATGCTGAGCAACTAGCTTGGAGGTGTGGATATCCTTAATGAATATGAACACGCCTCCACCTTTAGTGTTTCAGTCCGGGTTTGGTGGCCGAAAGGTGTGGTATGAATTATAGCCTGGTAATGCAGGGGTGCTGTCTGGAGCTTTGAACCAGGTCTTTGTCTACTTTGTCTAAATGGCTCACACTATGTATATTTTACATCTATGATTCCAGACGTAGGCCAGGTCAGTAGCCACCTCTGCAGCTTTTCAAGCTCAGTTACCTTTGGATAACATCTGTGCTGTAGCAACTTGGGCAAAACCTCATACCTTTATCACTCGTTACAAAGTGAATTTGGCCTCTAGGAGTACAGCCTCTTTTGGTTCTATGGTTCTGAGGAATATTCTTCCATGAGCCACCCAAGACTCAGGTCGCTTGGGAAGCTTCTTCATCAGTAAGAATAAAGGCAAGACTGACAACATCACATAAACAAGTTATGTACTTACCATAATGTTCCATGTGTGTTGTCCATCTCACCCTGTATTCTCACAATCCCCCCCCCCCGTCATACCCCATACCTGTACTCCTAGAAGACAGAGTAGCACAAATTGGGTTCTTCGGGACCATATAGCCTCAGAATTCATTCTTTTGTGTATTTTTTTGGAATTATATACACTTGCACATATATGTATATAGTTATATTTATTTATATATATATATCTACACATTTACATACACACACACACTCAAGACTAATCAGACCAGACTAATGCTCGATGACATGCTTCCACAAATCAGAAACACTCGAGCATAGTTTCGCAAAAGTGCTTTTTCACCGAAAAAGCACTTTTGCGAAACTCAAGGGAAAAAAAACGCCTAACAACATTTAAAAAAAGAAAAAACAACAGTAATCCTGTTTACGTAGGGGGGCAAACCCTTTGCCCCCCCCATCTTCCCCTACTTTTATATTCTCATTCCGAGATCGCACTACAGTGGGTTAAAGGGAATATTCCCTTATCCCCACTGTGCCACGATCTCAGCAACAGACATTTCCTCATTTATTTATTTTTAGTACAGTTTCGCGAAAGTGCTTTTTTCGGTGAAAAAGCACTTTCGTAAAACTGTGCTCGGCCATTTCTGATTTGTGGAAACGTGTCGTTGAGCATTAGTCCTAGACACACACACACACATATTGTATGTATATATATCCTTTCTCTGTCAATCTGCTAAGGGCAAACAAGATCTGAGGTAACTAGGGGATTGCATTATGGGTAAAAAAGGGCCCATGAGCTTTGCTGAAGACCTCAAGCTTGTGAAATGGCCAAGACAGATCCGATCCATCATTGAGAATAAAGGGTGAGATGGACAACACACATGAAACGTTATGATGAGTACATAATTTCTTTTTTTTAACTCTTGCCCGCCCTTACAAAATAAGTTCTATTTATTCATGCATTATGGTAACAATCATTGGCAGTCCTTCATATCTAACTAAGTTATGCAACTGTGAATCATTTAAACAATCTCTAGTTTCATTTTTGTGTTTACTCCCATGGTCTTTGCCAACAGAAGTTTTGATAGTTTTGATAAAATTTCTGTTACCATTGTATCTGTACTGAAATTTTTTCTACCTTCTTTTTTAAGCCCAGCAACAATGTGTTGGGACTCAACCTTATTGCACTTTATAGAATTATAAAAATAATGGTCCTTTTAAAGAATTCTGCATGAACTTGTATTATTTCCCAAGTGCTCTCCTGCTTTTTGTGTAACTCTTTCAGTTTCTGTCTGTAGTCATACATCATGTAAATAAGGTTTATTCTGAAAATCTGACAAACTAATGTCTTTTTTTTTTCTCCTTTCGGCTGTCTATGATCCTCTTGTGTAGTAAACTAAAAGGAAATTTTATTTCAAAATTAAATTTTTCTTTACATAAATCCCAGTCAGGCCCCTTTCCTTGCTCAGTTTGCCATATCCTTCTTGTTTAAGGTAATCTAGTTGTAAACCATCAGTTTCTCTAAACAAAAAGCAAACTAAAACATGCAGTACACATCTCAGAGGAACATGATTTGGTATTAGCATTGGATGTACCTTTATTGTCTTGACTTCATAAATTTACTGTTTAGTAGTGTAAACTTTATCTATAATAGATCTTGCTTTTTGTCTATCTGGATAATATGTATATTGTGTCAAATGAGATCACTGTGAGAAATGTCCCTAGAGATCTCCCCAAACATGGTGCTGTAAATGACCTAGGACCATCGCTTGCCTTTGCTGTACTTGTCATCGGATTACAATCTCTTTCATAAACAGCTATCCTTTCTTGAAAACAATCATTTTCATTGTCATTTCCCAAAACATCTGTTAGTGTCTTACTTAGGGGTACAAGCACTAAAACTAGTAATACATTTTGCACCTATAACCCCATTTTACCCCAGCATAATGACCTTGATTATCTGCTGTTTTATCAACCATATCCAAGGGGCAACCTCTGCTGACCAGCAGCATAACCCTTACTGGGTTATATTTTATGCTGTTGTTTTATTATTATTATTATTATTATTATTATTATTATTATTATTATTACTATTATGTGGATTGAATGTATTTTAGAAATATATGAGCCCCTGCAAGTATGGTAGCTGCATGGCCCCAAAAATCTTCAGCAAAAACCAAAATGCAGAGCCAGCAAACTGTTGTTGTTGTTGTGTCTTTCGGCTTTTCCCAGTTAGGGGTCGCCACAGCAGAACCAGCAAACAGTGACATATAAATTTAATGTAATACAGTTAGGAGAACAAAACAACAGACCGGTTTCGGCTATAAGTTTGTTAAGCCTTCATCAGTGTCACTGATGAAGGCTTAACAAACTTGTAGCCGAAACCGGTCTGTTTTGTTCTCCTAACTGTATTACATTTTTATTTATTTATTTTATTTTATTTGTTAACTGAAAGTCCGAACACACACAGGTCCATTTTCAGAGAAAGCTCCATGATACAATACAATATTAGATGAAAACAGTACAAAGCAATTCTTAACATTTATAAGTAGTACAGAGGACCATTTACATGGCATGTGATAACTAGAAGAATATACAGTCAGTACTCTAGTAGAATATACAAGTAGTACAAATAATGCAAATATATATAAATAATATTTTTTTTTTTTTTTATTAAATTTATTAAATTTATATGTCGCTGTTTGCTGGCTCTGCATTTTGGTTTTTGAATGCATTTTAAACTGCAGTATAGTGCTGCTAAGCAAGTGTGTGTACTGTAGTTTGTGACCTGCATGCTGTCTTTGTCCTGTGAGCTATAATGTTGCTATTCATGCCTGTTCGTGTTAACTTCTTCCATCAGTATCACTGTGTTTGCATAAAAGCTGCCTCCAGTGACCCCCAGCATCTTTGCATTAGCAGCATTATTCTTTCCTTGCTGTTTTTTTTCTTTTGTACTGTTAGTGTGGCATAGCATGTACTGTAGTGTGTAGTGTAGTATGTAAATGCTGCTAGACTCTCTCAGTAAGCTGCAAGTACACTTGCTCAGTCTCAGTAAGCCAACAATTAGAAACCATTTGTTTGCCTGCCGTCAGTATTCATTGTCTTGTTCAACTATTTGTAAAATATCACTGTTGCAACATTATTGTTTTACAGGTGTTGACTATCCCTGCTAATTTGGAGTGTATACATAGTGCTAATACCTTGGTGTGCTGTAATGGGTAATCTAAAGTGGGACACACTCATTTTTGCATAGTGTGCTACTGTGTTTAAACTGCAGAAATCCCCTAAGAGCTTTCAACAGTAAGCACTTATTACCACCCTTGGTTCTTACTAATGCTTAGTTTTCTTGCTTTGACTTTACACTTTGTTCCTCATTTATCTTTACTTCTCCAACTCTGACTGCCATTCTTTGTCTTCACTTTTTTTTATCTTTGTAGCTTCAAACCCCACCTGCCCACTTTCCTGATTTTCTCATCATGGGCTGTAGTCAGCTCTTGTCCCTTCTGTGTCCACCCTATTAGCACTTGAGACAGTGAGGCAGTGTAATACATGCCTCATGTTTGTATACAATCAGATGGATGGAGCGCTTCCTTTGACACAGTTGACCATTATTCAGTTAGTGGCACTGGCCATGGAAGGGCCAGTCAGGGGGGAATGGAAGTGGAATGAAGGAACTTGGCCTGCTTCCATCTTCATGGGGGAGGGCAGGGTTCTGATTACTTGGGAGTTTATGGACTTTCTGGTCCAAGGAGGTTATGTTTACAAAGTCCAGGATTCTCTGGGCCTGTACGTTTTGGGTCATGTAAGTACTCTAGTTCATAATGGGACAGTTGAAGTCGCCTATAAATATAGTATTGTTTTGAATAGTAGGGCATCCGGTAAGTCCAAGTTTAAGTTATTTGTTTCTTTGGTCAGAGAGGGTAACCTCAGTTTGCAGGAATCGGATATGGAAATTTGCATTTAAAATCTGGACATGGAGAAGCTCAAGTGCATCATCCGGTTTGATTAGTCTTGAGATGAGTTTGTTGTTGATATAGATTGAGACACCTCTACCTTTGGTCCCTACCTGTGCAATAGCTGGCCTTAATGTGTGGAAGGCATTGTAGCCTTGCACTGCCATAGTGGTCTCTGTGGCTTTAAACTCAGTAACTGCACAGATGTCCACATTCTCCAGGGTGAGGAGAGCCTGGAGGGAGTGGAATTCCGAGTTTAGGCTCCTGCCATTAAGCAGTAACACCTTTTGATTCTCTTAAGTTGGTTTTGCTGTGTCAGAAAGTTGTTTGCTTCATTGCCTAAAAAAAAGGCACAGTGGGAGAGATCAATGTTTTAGGGCACAGGTGCAAACAATCCTTGGCAAAACAATGTATTCTGTTGACTGTATTCTCCCATGCTGATAGATACATCCCCAAGCTTAAGCTAAGCCAGTTATTGAAGTATTTTGTTCATACTGTGGCATCAACCTTGGTGAAGGTAAAATGCTGCTCAGTGCTAGGCACATACCCGCCTGAGACACATAGTTTGAGAGCTCCATAATTTCTCTCTTCTTATAGTCCAGAGACGTATATCTTGGGTCATTTACACCCACATGGACTATGACTGAGTCATGCTGGTACTTGTGGTCTAAACACTTGAGTGTATGAATGATATGGTGGACATTGGTCTTTGATAGACAACTGACCAGGATTTTCTCCTTATTCACTCCAGTGACTGGGACATCTGTATGTCTCACATTGGAGTAGCCTATGATTAAAATATTCGGTAGTGTCTTGTCTTGTCTTACAGGCTTTGTAGTTGAAGTGCCAAAGGGTGTGGCTGTATGTGTTGTGTTGGGTGTTGTTTGGGTGCAGTGCTTTTGGGGTTGCTAAGGATTCTTTTTGTAGGGCAGATGTCTAGGAGGTCTTTGGGATTTAGGGAGGCTGCTTTTAAATGCCTCAGCAAATGTTGGTGTATGTGTTAGATCAGTGCTGTGCATGCTGGGAGCAATGCTTACATTACCAACAACCTGATTATTATTTTTGCTTTTGTGTGAGTCATACCTCCAGTGACATTGTGCACTTATGTCTCTCACATACTGTATCAATTTTTCTAAGGATTGGTTGGTTGTCAGCAAACATGAGACAATTCCTACATATCTACCAACCTGGCGGAGTAGAAATTGGGTAAGTGTCCATCCATTGTGTCAGATCTTTTTTTAGGTGAAAGTTACAGAGGAAGTTTTATAGGGAAAATTTACTTTGTAAGTTCCTGCATCTATACATGGCACTGCAAAATGCCATTGAATGATGAACAGCGGAATTTATAAACTCAAAGAAAAGTGACTAAACCAACTAAAAAAGGCCTCCAGCCGAGGAAGCAATCTCACTTTAAGTCTCCCTGTGTGCTTCCCAACTTGGACAGACCAGATTATCTTTTTAATCCCACTAGAATTGCAGTCACAGTCGTCATATATATTTATTTATTTATTGGCATTGGGTTACTGGAAAAGTCTGACTGGGTAGGAGCACCCTTTCAGTGAAGGCCTGGGGAGAAAAGCACTGAAGTATTACAAAACATTTTTAAGAACAATAATTTTACAGTATTTAAATAATACAAAACAAATGCCGTTTAAATAATTATACCAAATTAAACATAATATGAAAGCATTGGTTAAAAATAGATACAAGTTATATGAGAATGTTTTAATAGTTAGAGAAATTTTAGCCAGTTTATAGAGAAATTAAAGGCAAGTTAGTGTAATACAAACAGGAATTGCAATATGAAAAGCAGGGTTATGGTATCTTTAGAGAGAAAGCTAGGAGAGAGAAATTGATAGAAGTAAGGAAGTGAGTGAAGAAAAGAGAATAAGGAGATGTAAGGTAAGAAAATGTATTTGTCCACATTTATGGATATAGTTTATCCTGGTGTTGAGCAACAACAGAGACATTTTTGACTAAGAAGTCTTTCGGAATGGTTTTGAATGCTGGGAGGGAGGGTACTGAACTGATTGGTAAAGATAAGGAGTTCCAGGCCTTAGCATCATGGTACGAGTACAGACTATGCCCAGCAGGTTTCATAGCTTTGTGGACATACAGGAGTTTTTGGTCACTGGATCATAATAACCAATTAAGAACATAGCTGTGTAGAATGTTTAGTGCTGGACAAGCAGGTGTATTCTGGATAATTTTATAGGTGGTAAGAAGCTATGTATATGTTAGTTCTTAATGGAAAAACACACTTTAGTCAAAAGTGAAAAGGTACCAGAAACAAATAAAACAACTGGGCACAACAAGTAATTCCCACTTTAAGCCTCCCTGTGTGTTTCCCAACTTAGACGGACTAGGCTACCTTTCTGCTGCCACTCGAATTGCAGTCCCAGCCTTCTTAAAGGGAGAGTGTCAAAGATTTTCAACTGTTTCTTTGTTTTGGCTAAGTACTTAGTCATGTGATCCTGTTGTTTACATTCATTCAGCTTTTCAACTCGGAGCTCAGGTTTCACTTCCTGTGGGGGAAGGTTAGTTGCACAACAGGAATGCTGTCAGCTTCCTCTGTGTGCTCCTTTTATTTACAGTCCCTTGCTGACAGTCAGGTTTCATTACTGTACTGGAAAGCTTACAGAACAAGTGTTAAGTCTACTATGTGTTTTTATTTGTACCCAAGTAATTCATTCTTTCGTTTGGCCGTGGTGATGCAGCGGTTAGCATTGTCGCCTCACAGCTAAAGGTTCTCCCATTCGATTCTCGGCTCTAACGCTTTCTGTGTGGAGTCTGCATGTCCTCTCCGTGGTCGAGTGACATCTAAAGATGTGCAGGTAGGTGCGTGTTTGAATGGGTATGCCTTCTTTGAAGGTTGGGTGTCAGACTGGCAACTCTGCACTTTAAAAATCCACTGCCAATCATTAGTGGACCGGAGTTCGGCTGTGGCGACCCCTAACCAGGAAAAGCCGAAAGACTTTGTCACAGACACACACACACACACACACACACACACACACACACACACACACACACTTTTTTTCCCAGTAAAACATTTGTTTGGTTTACTGCTAATGGAAACAGATGTACTGTATACATTATATGGGAAGGCATCTTTCCGTTACCATCTGCTGTTTATAGCGCTGATAGGATTTGGCAGGCTGAGCCTTGAAAAAGCAGAATAATCTTTCTGCTGGTAATCCCACTGCTAGGTGTTTAGACAACATATCAGTTCCTTCATGCTAACTGAATAGTTAGTCAATTATAGTCATATTTTACTTCTGTTTGTCCATTAGTTAGGGCAAATTTAGAAATCCCTCTGCAAGGCACTCCATATATATTGTTTACCTAGGTTATAGTACCTGTATTTTTCTGTTGGGTACCTGCAGCAAGCAAAACACAAAAGCATGCAACACAGCTGCCTCAACAGCACAAAGAAAGTTCACCAGCTGCATATAATGGCCATTTAACACAGCATCCAAGAAAGGTGTATATGAGGAATTAGAACTACTAGGGCCACCCACCACTTATGGAAATGTCCCTAGTAATATATTACCCTTCTGTGAGAAATAAAGCACACAACCCACTAGGCTGAACAAGGAAGTGCTGATGGTGAACTGCCTCTCGTGTACAAGGAAATGACAGGTTACTAGGCCACTCAAGTCACATAACCCTAGGTGCACATATTTATTTTATTTTATTTTACATTTGTTGACCGGGCTAGTCCAACTGGATACATGTCCATTTTCAGCAGAGGCCCGGGAAGATAAGCTCCTTTTTGCAAATCAAATGTAAAAATGCAAAAATAATGCTACAAATACTACAATTTTAACAATGATATACATATAAAATACAGTACACCACTAGACTACAATAGAGGCAGTTTTAGTGATCATAAGATACCAGTAGTGGTTACTTTGTTGCAAGAGAGGAAGAGACAAGAAGTCATTCAAGAGGAAACAACAATAGTGCACACAGTAGAGAGCTAAATGTTAAACACCGAGAAGGCTAGGACTGGTTGAGAAAACTCAGAGAGATACGTTAGAACAGACAAGTAAACATGCCAGTGGAGAGCATTCAGATTCAGTAATTCATGAGAGGAAAAGTACAGATAAAACCTGTTCTACACATGTAAGCATTTAAGAAGGTTAATGCTCAGGGAAAGTTTATTAGTCAGGGTTTGTGCATGGACATAGCCATTGTGTTTTAAGGAAAGAGTTTAGGTGCTTCTTGAAAAGTGGTGTTGACGACAAAGAAGAAAGGTCAGTGGGAACTTTGTTCCAAGATTTTCCCACAGAGTTAGTGAAAAGACAGTCACCCGATTAATTGTTGGATTTCTGGATGGTTACTAGTAGTTTGTTAGCTGAGCGTAGGGTTATAAGATTCTTGTAAGGAGTGATAAGGTTACAGAGTATTGGAGTATTACTGGGATGTTGTAGTATCTTGTGGGTGATAGTAAGCTGCTGAAAGAGGAGCTGGTTTTGCAGTTCCAGCCATCCTAGCTGTTGAAGATTTTGACAATGGTGGATTCTAAATGGGGAGCCAGTGGCAAATCTGGCAATGTTATGGTAGGAGGTTGCTTGCTTATTGAGGTTAGTTTTGGATAGATTAGTGTAGATGGGGGAGGCATATAGGAGTGTGGAGATGAGATGTGTGTGGGCAATGGTAGTTCTGGCTAAAGGAGTAAAGATAGGTTTGATCCTGTAAAGGAAGCCTAGTTTTCTGTTGACTGATTTAATGGTTAGGTTAATGTGAGAGTCGAAGTTGAGGTGATGGTCAGTTGTTACCCCTAAAAGTTTAGTGGTTGTGTCAGGTGCTATGACAGTGCCATTATTGGATGTGACTGTGATATCAATAGGGGAGGACTTCTGTGTGGGAGTGAACAGCAATAGTTTAGTTTTCTTGGGGTTCAGGAGAAGACAGCGATGAAGAAACCAGTTTTCTACTAGATTAAATACTTTTTGGGTGATGGACTGGAGTTCAGGTGAAGAGGTGGCAGCACAGAGAAATGTAGAATCATCTGCATATTGTATGCAGGTGGCTTGAGGAAGGTTTGCATTCATATCATTAATGAAGACAGAGAAAAGAAGGGGTCCCAAAATAGAGCCTTGAGGGACACCAAAGGTAATAGGGAGGTGAGTGGATATGTAATTGTCCCAGAGGACAGCCTGTTGTCTATTTTTTAGATAGGACTTGAACCATTGGACTGTCTGTGTATCTAATGAAAGTGATTTAAGGATATCTAAAAGAAGCTGATGGTTGACCATATCGAAGGCTTTTGAGAGGTCTATAAAGAGAGCAGAGGACAGCTTGTTATTGTTTCTATTTTTATTAATGCAGTCATAAAAGGATGAGTGCAGTGGTAGTATTATGGAATGGCCTAAAGCCATGCTGACAGTCAGCAAGTAGATTATTTTGGAGAAGGTGATCAAGTAGTTGCTGGTGGATACATTTTTCCGTGACGTTTGCTAATTGAGAGAGTAGGGCTATGGGATAAAAGTTTGAGAGTTTTCCATGACTTTTGCTAATGGAGAGAATAGGGCTATGGGACGAAAGTTTGAGAGTTCATTTGAGTTACCCCCCTTATGAAGTGGGATAATATGGGAGATTTTCCAAAGAGATGGGATGGATCCTTCAGTTATGGTTCTGTTTATTAGGATAGAAATGGGATAGACAAGCACTTTTGCTGCAATTTGTAAGTATTCCGCTGGCAGCAGGTCAACTGAGGGTTTACATGGTTTTAGTTTCTGAAGTAGTGTACAGATGAGGGATGTAGGGACAGGTTGTAAATGTAATGTATGAGGTAAAGTAGTTGAAAAGGGTAGCTCAAATGAGCTATCAGGTGGTAGGGTATTTTCTAGAGATTGGATTGTGTCTGTAAAAAAGATGTTGAAGGCATCATCAATCTGGTTGGGAGAGTTATGAGAGAAGCCAGAAGGGGTTGGTGTCTTGGAGTGTCCTGGGTGTAGGAGTCTATTTATACCTGACCAGAAACTTTGTGGATTCTGTTGATGGGTTTGTTGGAGTTTGAAGTAAAAGTTTTTCTTTGTCAAGAAGTATAGCTTTTTTTTGTGGTGTTTCTTAGTTGTCTAAAGTTTTGGTGATCTGTTGGGTTTTTGTTCTCCATTTGGCCCAGATTTTATTTCTAATAAACATTTTATGCCTAGTCTCTTTTGTAAGCCAGGGAGCAGTTTTGTTCTTAGTCCTAACAGTGCAAGTGGGGGCATGGTATTCTAGAATATGCAAGAATTTAGAGTTAAAATATGACACTGCTTCATCAAAAGGGAGGTGTTTTAGTGGTGCCCAATTACAAGCTTTAAGTTCTGATTGGAAACTTAGTGGGTTAATTTTTTTTGTTCTGTATAGTTATAAAGATGGTTTGGTTAGGAATAAAGGTCTTTTGTCTAATTATATAAGTAATTGAGTGGTCACTAATATCATCTGGAGGGATACCTGTATTATGTGAGTGGGGATCAGTATTTACTAATATCCAGTCTAAGGTGCTTTGTTTGTTATTGGGTTTATGGATTCTGGTGGGGGTAGTGATAGTTTGGTAAAAGCCATATACACTTATATGGGTGGTAGGTTTGGCAGAAGTGCAACTATTCCAGCCAATATTAAAGTCGCCAAGCACTATGGTTTCTCGTGGGAAAGACATAGCGAGCCAGCTAAGGGTGCTTTCAATGCTTTTAATATTATTGCCTGGAGGAAGGTAGGAGCAAATTATGTATAAGGATTTACTAGCATTAATCTGAAGCTTAGTAATCAGGATTTCAATATTGCTTGGTGATGGTGGTTGAATATCTACAGGTGTAGCCTGTAACTCAGATTTGTACAGTATTGCAACCCCACCACCCTTTTTGGTTATACGGTCAGATCTTAAAATATTATAACCAGGTGGGATTATTTCATTGTCCTGGATAGCTGGTTTGAGCCATGTTTCTGTTAGACATAGGATGTCAAATGAGTGGATGTCTAACTGTGCATGTAACTGGCTAATTTTATTGTTTAAGCTGCGTATATTAAGATGTTCTATAAGGAGTGAATTGGGGGTACTAGTAGGGGTGTGGAGAGTAGAGGGGTGTGATAGTTGGGGGTCTGTGGTGACATTGTTGATGGGGGCCTGGGTTGGGATAAATGTCCCCATGTATGAGAAGGAGTTGCTGAAGACAATATGTAAGTTTTATGAACTTCCCAATTTTTTTTTGAGATTTTCTGACTTGCAGATAATAAAAATGGCATAATCTGTGATGACTAGGTAGAAGTTAGGTTGTTGAGGATATAATGCAACTGTGATATTGTGGGGTTGGCTGAGTTAGTGCTGTAGTTTGTTTTAAAGCTTTTTGAAAATTGGTGATACTTAGGTGTTCATAGTAGGTGAGGGAATATGTTACATATAGTGTGGTTAGAAACAAGAGAAAGAGGAGCAGGTTTATATGCCTCAGTGAAATGTCTGGGTATAGTGATGGGAGAAGGTAAGTAAAGTAAGGGGTGTAGGGTTGATATAACAGTAAGTTAGAGAGAGGTATTTATAGTAGAAATGGTAAGAGAGGTAGTAAGTAATTAGCTGCTTTATAGTTTGAAGTGTGATGATAAGGTGTGTGCTTTAGGCTAATACAGGAAGTGGTGTCGTCTTAGTAGTAGAAGTTTAGGACTACTGGGGGTGGGTGGGATATGGGGATAGGGTAGGGGAGTGGAGTGAGCCCGCAGGGTGAACGGAGCAGGTTAGAGCAAGTAAAGGAGGAGATCAGAGACAATCAGAAAGCAGCAGAGTATTGAGGATCTCCCAGTGAGTGGGGAGTACTAGTACAATAGTTTGGTTACAAGGGATAGTGGTGTGGAGAAAGGGGATCTTCGCTAATAGAAGGGGAAGTAATAGAACAGTGAGATACAGGAAAAAGTAGTCAGGAATGTAATACGAGAG
Organism: Protopterus annectens; assembly: GCF_019279795.1. Classification (NCBI taxonomy): domain Eukaryota; kingdom Metazoa; phylum Chordata; order Ceratodontiformes; family Protopteridae; genus Protopterus; species Protopterus annectens. Next base: position 172,438,093 of record NC_056750.1, on the reverse strand, counting down.
GGGGGGATAAGGGATATAACACAAGGAAGGTTGGGCTGCCACCTAGTGGTCAAAGGGTGGCTTACAGTAATCTGGTAAAGTAGAAAATGCAAGAAAAGGTTATTGATCAGGCAGGTAGGTTCTCAAAACAAAAAAAGGTGACTCAGTTCATAGGTACAGAGGATAAGAGTATAGTTTTAAGGGGTAGAGTGGGGTATGGCTGCTGGGTACCTGGCACAGGAGTGAGACTTTAATAAAAACAATACAATATACAGTTTGGTCTGGGGGTCAAAGTACTTTCTTGAATCCTTTGGAAGGAGGGAAAAGTTTAGGGATGCAGAAGAGATAGCAGGATTTATTTGCAGGGGGTCCTTAAAGACCAGACAGGTATGTTCTCAAGTCTTAATGCAGGAAGGAGGTTGAAAGTTTCTTGAATCCTTTGGAAGGAGGGAAAAGTTTCTTAGGGATGCAGAAGAGATGGCAGAATTTATTTGCAGGGGGTCCTTAGACCAGGCAGGTATGTTTTCAAGTCTTAATGCATGAAGGAGGTTGAAAGTTTCTTGAATCCTTTGGAAGGAGGGAAAAGTTTCTTGGGGATGCAGAAGAGATGGCAGGATTTATTTGCAAGGGGTCCTTAAAGACCAGGCAGGTATGTTCTCAAGTCTTAATGCAGGAATGAGGTTGAAAGTTTCTTGAATCCTTTGGAAGGAGGGAAAAGTTTCTTGGGGATGCAGAAGAGATGGCAGGATTTATTTGCAGGGGGTCCTTAAAGACCAGGCAGGTATGTTCTCAAGTCAAGGAAGGAGGTTGAAAGAGTGAAATGACCCACTGGGGTCAGGGACACACAGCAGCCAGGGAAGGATGCGGGATACTCATATAACATGGATAATGTTCATGTGGGTGTGAACAGCCACCACCACCCCCATCATCACCCACCCTTTTTCCCATTTTACTACATGGGGGTCGGGATGTCACGTTAATGGTTTCCATCTCTCTTGATTCAGTGCCACACATCTGCCTTCTTCAACACTCATGCCTGACTGTTGCAGATCTCTCACAAAATCCATCCACCTCTTTGCTGGACATCCTCATTTCCTCTTACCTTCTTCCTGTCTGTCCCAAATATTCTTCACTTGATTGTCTTCTGCTTTTCTGCACATGTGCCCAGACCACCGTAATCTGTTCTCTTTGATCTTTACTACAACTGGAGCTACTTTGGCTTCTTTTCTTATGTTCTCATGTCTTCATATAGCCAACAGTGTGTATCCTACCACCCATCTCAGGCACTTAATTTCCATCACCTCTAGCTTCCTCATCTGCTGTGTCTTTACTGCCCAGGCTTCTGTACCATATGGTAGTACTGATTGCAGTACTGTTTTGTACACCTTACATTTCTTTGACATTCTTGTGTCTTACACTACTTCTGATACTGCAGCCCCTCTGATTCTAGATTTGACCTCTTTATTCAGACTTCCCTTCTTCTCAACCACCCCTCCCAAACCTGTTCCGCTGTCTTCCCTTCTATCTCAGTTCTCAGCTTCTTCTGATTTCCCTGTTTTGCTGCCATTACCACTGTTTTATCTGTACTTAGGTTCACCCTATATGTCTTCAGTTTTGCATTACATTTCCCTCTGCTTGTAATGCCACATCATTCACATACAGTAACTTTATTGATCTGTCTCATCCAACCTATTTGCCAATGTAGTCCATCACCAGTATGAACAGTAGTGGGCTCAGAGCTGAACCCTGATGTATACCTACTCCCACTGGGAACCTCTCTGTTAGACCAAATGCTGTTCATACTTGAATCATTGGACTCTTGTACATACCTTGCACTAATTCTACCTGGGTTTCTAAGACTTCGAACCACAGCAGCATTCCCCAAATCAGCTTTCTTGGGATCTTGTCATATGTGTTTTCCAAGTCTAGGAATGCCCAGTTGGAATCTTTCCTCATCTATCTTCTTCTCAACTATCTGTCTTACTGCAAACATCAGGTCAGTCATGCTGCATCCTGATCTGAATCTGAACTGCTCATCCATCTCCCATCTTAATTTTTACTACTCTGCATATCCATTTATCAGTCACCCTCTCCAGAACTTTCATGCAAAGTGACAAGAGTTTGATACCTCTGTACTGCCCACAGTTTTAGACGTTCCCTTTATTCTTGCACACTGGCACTTGTATGCTTATTCCCCTGTCATCTGCATTGCATCTTTCTCTCCACACTGCTATAGATACCCTCAGGAGACATTTCTCACCTAGCAACTTTGTCATGTCCTCTGTGACCTCATCTAAGCCTACTGCTTTCCCTGATTCATTTTTGTTAGTGCTATTCAAGCTGTGTCTGGGACAGTTTTCCTTGCTGGGAGAAAGTCTACCTGAGTTGCATGTTGGCCACTCTTGTATGTGATCTTGTGATGGCATCTCTTTCTGAACCATGTGTTGGCTACTATCAAGCCATTTGCCAGACAGAAGTCTAGAGTGACCTCTCCTTTTTCATTCCTGTTGTCTCACTCATGTGGACACAGGCAGTCCTCATATCCTTTTGTCTGTCCTGATATGTGCATTCAAGTCACTCAGTATCAACACCAATTCATGTTGTCCTGATGAATGCACTCTTTTCCTCACAAATCACAACCCTGTTATGGGACATATGCTGACATTATGAATACCGCCCTTTCATTACACTGGAGTCTGTTTGCCATAATTTTGTCACTAATTCTGAAGACATCCATCACTGCCTTCTGAAGCCTGCTTCTCACCACAGTTCTGACATAATTTCTATCCTGTGCTCCTGCTGACTCTTGATCCCAAGCTAAGTATCTTTGATGCACTGCCCTTCCATCTTGTCTTTTGTATATATACTGTCCAACCTCCTCAGGGGCGGCTCGTGCTATAGGACTGCAGGACTGCAGCCCCCCACCTGTACAATAAACTTGAAAAATAAAATTAAAAAAAAATTCACGGACTCCACGCATGCGTGCATGGTTCCCCAGAACTCCATGCATGCATGCGTGCTCATTCCAGAGCTCCAGACTGCTCTGTTAGGCAGTCCGGATAGGAAAGGCAGGAAAAACTGCCCTTCCAGCCCAGAGGTCTGTGCGGTGATGACCGAAAGGTCACCGGACTGCATCGCCCGCAGGAAAGAGGCTCCAGCCTGCTACTCTCGTGGGACTAGCCATCTCTCATGGGAGACCCATGTGCGGGCAGCCGTTTTGTGGAGGGAGACCCATGCACGGGCCAGGGGATTCATGGATCGGCGGCTGTTTTGTGGACTTAGCTGCAGAGGATTCGCATTTTGTGGAGGACAGGTAGTGGATTCACGTTTTATCGAGGTGTGTGTGTGTGTGTGTGTAAAATGCCCCAGGTGCTACATGGTGGTGGGTAGAGAATAAGGCTTGAACCCTGTACCTTGAACCCAGGTGGCAGGAGCCTGAATCCCCTACCCACCACCATTTGCAAAAACATTGCAGATTTTTCCCTCATACTTGTTCTATTCCTCATAAAATCTGTGGTTTCTGTATTTGTGTCCTTACAAAGCTGGTAGTGCATTGGTGCAGTGGTAGCATTGTTGCCTGACAGCTGCAGGTTCTCTGGTTTGATTCTTGGCTGGGGTGCCTTACCTTTTCTGTGGAGTCTGTATGCCCTCCCTGTGTTTGTTTCCTCTGGTGTCCTCCCATCTTACAAAGACATGTGTCTGTCTGGAGTGTTTCTCCCTGGGCCTCTGCTAAAAATTAGCTTTTGTTCCAAGTCAGACTTTCCTGGTTAATAAATGTTAAAAATGACACGTATTTGAATATCAGACTTTATATTCTTCAGAAAGTGGATGGTAACGCAAAAGCTTTTATTCTAGCAATTTTTTAAGTGTATAATATGGATATTTGAAATTCATCCAGATTTTTTGTGCTAAGGTTGAGAGCTATGGTAAGAACTGAATTCACTGAATATGTTTAGGGGCTATATTCCCCCATTACTGGCTTTGTCCAGGTGTTTTTTGCTAGGAGATTTAGAGCTATGGTGAGAACTGAATTCACTGAATGTTTGGGGGCTGTATTCACCCATTATTGGCTTTGTTCAGGTGTTTTGTGCTAAGAGGTTGACAGCTGTGCTGTGGTGAGAACTGAATTCACTAAATGGTAGCCATTTAAGTTTCTGTCTTCCTCTTTCACAAAACAGCTGATTTGGCATATGTTGCTCTGACTGTTTTGCACAGGGTCCTGGGTTTAAGGATTGGCAGTGAAATGTATGGTGGTAACACAGCATTTTATTCTAGCAACTTTCCAACATTATACAAGCAATGTTTAAAATGTGTCCCTGGTTTTTGGGCTTTTGTCCGTCCCCCACAATAAACTTTGGCTTTTTCCAGATTTCTTTGTGCTGCAAAGTTCAGAGATACAGCTGAGTTAGTAGATTTTACAAGAAGCTGAGAGCTGCAGGGGAGCAAAAGTTTAGTGCTGCTTATGCTGAGTCTGCTTGCCTTGTTAATAGCACAACAGGTAGCATACTTGCTTTTGATGCAGAAGGCTGTGGGTTCTACTCCCACAGTAGATAGATGCATTTCTGATACTGTACTTTGCAAAGGGGGTGGATGCTGCACTCCTTTTTGGCGAAGATACCTAGTAACTATGAACCTGTTATCAGTTTGCCATCCATTCCCTATTGCAATATTGCTAGCTTATCATTTTTTTAGTGTAAGATAGGCAGTTTATTCCTCAATGGTAATGGGCACTTTATTTGTAGATAAAACAATGAAATACAAAGTTGTTTGCTAGCAGCAGCCTCTTCATTAGTTACAGATCTCTTTAATGTGGAATTATTTAGATGACTTTTACTTCAGAGATTGTGCATATGTACTGATACTGGTGGACTGTAGAAGTTTGACTAGACTTTCATGATGGAATTGTTCTGAATTGGGCAGTTTTGTCATTACTGGTGCATGCATTTTGTTTCATTGTTTACTGGAAAAATTTCAAAAAAAATTTAAAACATCCTCTAAAACTGTACTGTATTGTACAAGGAATATAATTTAATACAATCAGGAAGGTGTATGAAAGAGCATGTGTATGTTTTGTGTGCAAGGGGCCTGTGATATGAAAACAGTCCAAACCCAAAGTTAATCTGCCACTGGCAAAATGTATTTTCTTTGAATGTGGGTTTCAAAACTGTTTCAGTGAATGTGAGTTTTCAAGGGCAGAGAAGTTTTAATGCTAAGTCTGTTTTCTTTGTGAGACTGCATTGCTTTGTTTAGCAGATATGATATCTATTAGTGTTTGCGCTGTAAAATGCAGAATAAAACTTTCAAATGAAGTCCAAATCATCGCAGAAGTAAAGCAGTATGCACATTAGTGTTTATGATTTTTGTTTTTCGGCTTTTCCCGGTTAGTGTTTATGGTAAATGGGGTGAAATAGCCAAGTAATGGTTCATTGGAATGGCTGTAGGGGGGGAAGCTCCATTCGACCATGATTTTGTGAGGGGGGGAAGGGCAGCAAACTCAGACAGCCCCGGCTGAACTATACCTCTCAACTGTCCAGATTTTTGCAGAATGAAGAGATTTTTGCTTCTTATTTTTGGTTTGTTCCTCATAAAATTTGTGGTTTTCTGTCAAATCATTTAGGAATGAAGTCACTAAATAATGACAGACACTGAGTTTCAGACTTCATAACCTTCAGAAAAATGCATGCTAAAGCAAGACCTGTTATTCTATCAACTGTCTCAGTTTATACAAGAGCAATTTTTAGTACTGTTTATATGTTCCCCCAATATATTTGGCCTTGTCCGGATTTCCTGCATTAACAGGTTGAGAGGTACGTGCAAATAAATTGCTTTATAGAATTAGGCATATGCAAACCTCTCAACTGTACCCGATTTTGGCTCAAAATGTTGCTCTTCCCCTAATAATCTCTCTGCAAAATGGCAATTTTGGAAGAAAACATGGAGGGTTTACAATTAATAAATAACTGTAATAATCAGTTATAGATTGCTTTTATTTCAGAAATGCATGTAGATTCTTTTATTTTGTCAGCTGCTCAAGTTAGCAGTACTAATATTAAAAAGTGTCCCTTCTTTGCAGGTTCCCAGCTGTATTGTGTGGCTATTTTATATTTTTGAATCACATTTTTTGGTCCATTTTTCATAAAATTGTGTTTTTTTGGCAAATTAGTGGCAAATCATTAAGTTAGAAAATAATGACAGACATTTCAGTTTCAGATTTCATACCCTTCAGAAAATTCATACTAATGCAAGACCTACTATTCTATTATCTTTCCAAGTTTATAAGAGCAATATTTAAAAATTGTCCTTATTTTTGGGCCTTTGTCCCACTTCTATGTATGGCTTTGTCCAGATTTCTTGATCTGAGGTTGAGAGGTATGACAAATGTGTCAGGGCCATCGCAGTCAGCCAGAGACATTTCAAATTGTGACATACTTGTTGCACCCCACTCTCCTATGTAGTGACTCTGGATGTGTCCAAGAAAGGCAAGGAATAGTTATGCAGTGTAAATGCGCAGACTATCCCCCCCATCCAAGGTAGACACAAGTGCTACAATGGCTTTTCATCTGTCCTTGATTTTGCAGAATGTTCTGGTTTCTGTCATATTTTTATACTGTTGATTTATGCTTATTATTCAGAAAGTGCCTGTTGCTCTGTGTTTAAGTAGCAATGCTTTTACGACCATCTGGTAAGCTTGTCTGAGATTGTAAGATGCAAGTAAGTTTTAATAAGCATACTGTTAACTAATCGCCAACATTGAAAGCCTTTCTGTTGCTGCCATGCAGAGAATACTTACATAACTAGATAACATATAAGCCTTGGGTATTGAAATGCATATGACAGTATTTGTAATAAAGGACAAGATTACATTATTTTAAGAGCTCATTACAGGCATTACCTGCAAACTAAACAGAATGCCAATCTATCATGTGTGGTCCATATCCTGTGCAGTAATCCTTCAAGCAATGTATGTTGAGCTTGTTTCCTGTTTGCTTTACATTTTTTACTTTGATCATGTTTTCCCCATGAAACAAGTAGATAGTTGTTGTCAGGCAGCAGGTCTTTTTTGGATAAGAAACATTTTTACAAGTGGGAGTATCACAGAGATTGCTACTTTCAGCATGTTACTTGGTACTTTAATAAAGCTGAATATAAATTATAATTAGAACCGCAGTGCAAGGAGAAGTGGTTTGAGTTGAGTGCTGCTTGTTTTTTTATACTTGATTTTAACTGGCATTCCAGTAATGTATTTAAAAAGTAATTTAGTTTTTCATGCCTCACAACCTTTTTGTTTCCATCTAGATATTAAGTAAGCTGCCATGCAGCCAATGGATTAAAATATTTTTTTTTCTTCTACACTTTCCTTTTTTCTTGATTGGACTCTCATAATGATGGTTTGGCACCCAGGGCAGCGTATTTAATTAAGGTTACAGTTTTTGTGGTTTTGATCATAGCTCCTCCCCTTTCTAGTTGGCCACACCCGTTTCCATTGACCCCCACCCATTCAGCTGTCTCCTGCAGCCCCCCCTTTGATTTGAAGTCACCAGCCACCACTGAACCTCCTACATACTCTCATGTCATCCATGTCCAAGCTCCATCCTGTCAGTGAACCTACACTGAGTGTAGCAATTCTTAGTTCATGTTTGGCAGGTTGATTGGTTTTACATCCAGGTTTCAATGAACAGAGCTATCCTAGCCTGGACAACTGGACATCAGCCAGCCAGTGGCTTATTGACCCATGGCTGCTGGGCTTAATGGCAGGCACCCCCAACCAACATTAGCATGGGTCCGTGGTGTAGGTTGGAGGAGATCAAGTCCTCAACACATTTATCATCAGTAGCTACCCATGCCCATTTTGGCAACATTAGTCAACATGACCGAATCATCTAGAGCCATATTCTACACCATTGAGTGGCTAGCCTTGCCACAGTGTACAGTCTGTAGTCTGTGTTCTGCTATCTTTTTTTGTTGTTGTTTTTAAACACCTTTATTGAATTATCACTTGTTACACTGGCAAATTTACATTCATATAAAAATAATCAAACTATATTAACGTAACAAACATTATAGTTCACATATATTGCTATATATCATAACCTAAGCACTATTACATAAATTATTCAATTCCTGCTTTTATTTAAACAAGAAACATCTTTATTAAACCATCACTTACTACATAGGCAATCATACATTTATATAAATACAATTCTAGTCACAAGCATTTTATATAACATAATGATATACTTCCAGTTGCAAACACTATATATCACGTATAATGTACCTGGTCTTTCATATTCAAACATTACATAGCTCATTTAAGTCCTGCCACCTTTTAGATCTCATTCCTCCCTTCTATGTATTGTTTTCACAATTCCCATTTTTTTTCTAAATAGGTAGCTCCTGACCTTTTCTAAAGATCTCAATTCCATTTTTTTTATTTGTTACTATATTGACTACTTCCAGGATAGTTGGTTTAGATTTTGATTTCCATTTTCTAGTACCATGTTCTCCTATCTTGAGGATACTGTGCACCACAGCAGATACCAGAAGTGGTTGGTCTATACAACTCTTTCCCATATAGGGCATTATGTAGAGTCTGTGGTGCTGCCCACAGCTCCATTCACTGGTGAGTCTTGAAATGGAAACAGCATGTTTTTCGAAGGTGGGAAGAACCCAGAGAGACACATAGAAAACATGCAAATTCCAAACGGGCATTGGCTGGATGTCAGGATCAAACCTTGTACCTTGTGCATGAGAGATGAAGATCTTAACCATTATGTCAACTAAGCAAACAGATGCACATTAATTGTTTGATGGGACATGTGGTAGAGCTGTCTAAGTATGTATGCGAGGATGATATATAACTAATATACGTCTGGATCTGATGCTTACCGATATGGGGGACCACTGCAGCACCCCACTATGAGGTTTTCTTTGGTGAGATAGACCACATATCAGTCTCATTCGATGTAACCATCACACCTGACCCCCCCCCCCCACCAGCAGCAACTAAACTAAAAATACTCCTCCAAAGCAGATTATAATCTCTTACAGGATGGTATAAATAGCTTCACTGCACCCCCCAGATGGAACTGGCAACTATGCCGAGGTCTACACCAGTGCATTATACAAACACCCGTATAATTGCATTAACTCGTCCATATCTGATAGGACCAAAACAAGCTCCTCAAGGAAGAGCAATCCTGCCTGGTGGACAACTGTCATTAACAGGCTTTACAATAAGAGGAAGAAATTGCTGCCTAATAGTAAGAGGGAGCAAGCCCTAAACTGGAAACACACTCTCTTCAGCTTAAACAAGCAAATAACACTTCTTGTGAAGTCCTCCAAAGCAAACTACAAATACAAATTTGTTTCTTCAACTAAGGACAGCCATAAGGCGTTCTTTAGTTGCATCCGTAACCTAAAGGAAAGACAGAGATTTGTGCCGAACTGGTAGTTAATGATACCACATATACTGAGCCTGTGGACATAGCTAACCTGTTGGCCGACAAGTTCTGGGAAAACATCACCTCCCTGTCCCCACCACAAGTATCCCATGACATCCCTACCACCTGGCCCATACCTTGTATCTGCAAAGAGCAGGTCGTAAAAGCCCTCTCTAAGGTCAAGAGCATAGCATCTATGGGATATGGTAACATCCCAGGCTGTATTCTACATGGGCTCCGACAAGAATTACCAACACCATTGGGTACTCTCTTCAGTCATAGTCTAAGCACCGGCTTCATCCCAGCTGAATGGAAAATGGCCACCATTATTCCCTTGCACAAAGGTGGTGCTTCCATTGATCCTGGGAACTACAGACTGCCTGACTAGCCTTATCTGCAAGGCTATGGAGTGAATCATCATGGATCTTACGTAGTGAAACTTTTGAAACATGAGGAGAATAAATCTAAGATGACTTCCTGCCTAGTTTAGCAGAACCATATTGGCATCAAACAGGAATGGAAATCAAACCAGAAGCAGATAAAGATAAGGCAGCAACTGAATGTGTCAAAAAAATGAAAGAATATAAGGTGAAGGATTGGATGTGAAAGCAAGAAATGTGGAAAATGCATAAATGTAGATGCAAGTATAGAAAACTTCTGAAAGAACCTCATGTTGATCAGGATCAAATGCAGAAATGGTTAAGGAGATGTGAATTCAAACCAAAAGATGAAAGGTTAATACTGGGGGCCCAAGATAGTGGGCTATGTACATGTTGGTTTATGAAGTCCATTGAACATGTGAAAGAAGCAGACAAATGTAGGTTTTGTAAAATAGAATTGAAAGCCGTCACACACCTCGTTGCTGGTTGTGACATACAAAAGGCAGAAGGACTGTATACTGAAAGGCATAATAATGTGGCAAGACTGTTGCACTGGGGATTGTGCAAACATTATGGTATTAAAGTGGCTGAAAAACACTGGAAACATAAGCCACAAAGCATCATAGAAAATTATGAAGTCTACATCATATGGGGATCACCCATTACCAACAGCTCAAAAGATAGATACGAGAAAGCCCGGAGTGGTACATGAAAAGACAAATAGCATTGATCACTGAAATTGTTACACCCAGTGACTACAGTGTCTTGCATACAAAGAGACACAAAGTCATAAAATATCCGGATTTGCAGGCAGAAACGAGAACAATGTGGTAGAAAGATACCCAGACAGTTCCAATAGTAGTAGGAGCAACGAGTCTTAAAAAATCTACAATCGTATTTAGATATGTTACCAATACATGTTTTCCTTTTATACTATTGTATAAGGAGTTACAATTCTGTGAGACAGTATCAGTATCTTAGTTGCTTCTTCTGGCCTAGCAGTGACTGATTCAGTAGACATCTGGATACAGAAAGCCTATAAGTATATTTTTGGTACTTCATCTGTTATCAGTGATAGTCAACAAAACTGCTGCATTTATTAATTTGCTTGAGATTGCTTTTCTTGGTGTCTGTTTTTGTTTTAGTTAACAAAACTGCTGCATTTATTAATTATCTTGTTTCTATACTTGGTGGTTTTGCAGTTGCCCACCCTTACTGTAAATCTGATCTGGGACACTCCTCCCAGTCTAGTGTCATTAGTTCATTCTACCTAATACAGAGAGAACATCTGAGAAGGCCAACCCACTTAGGTTCTTAACCTTGAATTATCTTCTGTTCCTCCTTTCTCCCTTTCCACTTTACTTGTTGTCTTTCGGCTTTTCCTGGTTAGGGGTCACCACAGCGGAACTCTGGTCCGCTAATGATTGGCAGTAGATTTTCACGGTGCCGAGTTGCCAGCTCAACGCCCAACCTTCAATGAAGGCACGACGATTCACACATGTCTTTCGGAACACCACTCGACCCGTGGGGAGGACATGCATACTCCACACACAAGGCACTCCCCGCACACTAGCTGAGAATCGAACGGGAGAACCTCTTGCTGTAAGGCAACAACGCTACCGCTGCACTACCACGGAAACACTAAAAAAAAAATTTCCTGAACCTCCTTGTGTTCTGACTGAGTGTCAAAAATGAATGTAGCCCAAGCCAAAAGAACAAAGTCAGCACAACAGGACCCGAAAAGCAACAATTAAGTACAATGCTGTAAATCCTTTTGCGTGGCCAATACCAACACAAACGCAGCTTATTCAAAAGCTTTTATTAGATCTCCAAATTAAAACCAAGAGCTTTCTCCCAGCCACTACCGGGCTTTCTCAAGGTAAAACAATTTGGTAACTCATGCCATTTCATTTATACTCTAGACAAGGTCACATGTCTCAGTTAATTGATGCCTATTGATATTTTAAAGTAAAATACAAAGAAATGTAAAAATATAAAATTGTAAAAATGCAAAAATGTAAAGTTTTATATAAAGTTTTGTATAAAACAATTTTATATCCAAACAATAAAGTTTGACTGAGTGTGCTTCTCAAACAATCTGGAAATATAGAGCTGATGAGTAACTTTTTTTGGCAATTTTTAACTGTTCAGAGTTGAATAAAACAAGAATTGAATTCAGTTCAGAATACAGTTTGAAGAAATTGCATTTATTTAAACTGTATTTGCTTTAATATTGCTGCACACTCAAGTGTGATAGCTTGCACTGCACTTGAATTGTTTTTAGAGCTGTTTTGGCTGCTTTTCTGTAAAAAAAAAAATTCTAAGCTTGTTTCCTGCCTTTCCTGTAACTAGTCTAGTCTACATACAGATTTGCTGTATCCAGGACTATTTTGGAAGCTTCTGAGACCCCCAAGCCTTTCTGTGTTAGAGGGAAGCCTTCTAGCTTATCAGTGGGAGTGGTAAGCACTAGGTAGCCTATCTACCACACGAGGAGTGGCTTCTGGCCCAGAAATTGTAGTTTATTGGCCATTTGGGCAGTTTTCCATCTCTTTCAACTTTCTGGTTTAAAAGCCTGCGTTTGCGCTTGTTTAGTCTAGTCCAAATACAGATTTGGTATATCCAGGACTGTTTGTAAGCTTCTGAGTCCCCCAAGCCTTACTGTGTTGGAGGGAAGTCTTCTAGCTTATCAGTGGAAGTGGTAAGCACTAGGTAGCCTATCTACCACAAGAGGAGTGGTTTCTAGCCCAGAAATTGTAGCTTATTGGCCGTTTGAGCAGTTTTTCCATATCTTTCAACTTTCTGGTTTAAAAGCCCATGTTTGTGCTTGTTTCCCGCCTTTCCTGTAACTAGTCTAGTCCAGATACAGATTTGCTGTGTCCAGCATGTCTAAAGGTCAGTTCCCTGTGCTTTCTCCTACCATTCTGGTGAACCTGGGCATCTTGGGCATCCTGAGGCAAAGTAGCGACTGCCTAGTGTACACTGACAACCCTCTCCTCTTACCTCCCAACACTCAGACTTGCGAGAGATGCACTTGTAAATCCAAATTGGAAGCCATCCACTCTCCAGCCAGGACCAGTATAGCTGGCCAAGAGGAGAAGGTCAACACTTGTACCACACCACATGGAATACATAGCCCTCCAGAACACACACCAGCATTGCCTTTACATAAAAACACAAACCCACCTTCACGGAGGCTCTCAATAAAAGTCTACCCAAACAGCAGAGACCTCCAAGGCAGAAATGCACTCGACCACAACACAACACTAATCACAAGACACATAACTTTCCTAAACAGTGTGCCACTCAACCAAACCCCTAAGGCAAAACAGCATGCCCAACACTCATGTCATAGGTGACTCAATAGTGAGGCACAGTGATGTCCCAATCACTAGGTTAAATAAGGAGAAAGTAACAGTCAGCTGCCTGTCAGGTGCCAGGATCTACCACATAACGCAAGCACTCAGGTCCCTCAACAACAGGTACAAATATGATTCTGTCGTACATGTGGGTGTGAATGACCTGTGACGTACCTCCCTGGACTACATGAAAAGAGACATGGAGGAGCTCTTGGCGTATGAAGCCCAGGTGGGTATGACCCTAGCCTTGTACAGCCTCCTACCATCACCCAGAATGATACCACAGTACAAGCAGAAAATGATTGATTTCAACAATTGGCCAAGTTTCTGGTGTCATTCTAAGGGGATCCAGTATCTGTCTGCTTGGGATAACATGACTGACAGACCTCGATGCTTTGCCAGAGATGGCCTGCATCTGTCATCCCTGAGCTTCTGGATACTGGCCAAGGCTCTTGCCACCCCTATAGTGCCTTTTTTAAGCAGTGTTCCAAAGACCAAATTATCACTGTAACAGCTACAGACAAATGCAGTCTGAGGGTCATGCTGCTCAATGCTAGAAGTCTAAATCTCAAAATGTACTCGCTCGAAGCACTCCTTAAAATGGCGAACATTGACAATTCTGCTGTAACAGAGACCAGTTTCAAGGCAGCAGAAAGAACCTCTGCACTACCAGGCTATAACTCATTCTACACCTTTCGGCCCCAGAACTTGGACCGAAGCTCCAAAGGCAGTGGTGTCTCCATATTCGTAAAGGATGCACAAACCTCCAGACTGGTAGCCCAACATAATGCATCAGAGATACTTCAGGTGCAGCTAACATTGGATAAGACAGAGATTCAGGTTGTAGCCTGCTGTAGGTCCCCAACCATGTCCCAAGACTCACACTCCACGTTCCTAAGCACCCTGGAGAATATTAGGGTCCAACCTAACACTCATACTGGTGACTTCAACTACTCCTCCATTAACTGGGAAAACTACTCATGTACCAATTCACTTGCCCAACATTTCCACAAATTCATTAATTCCAATGCCCTGGACCAGCTCATTCTTACCCTCACTAGAGGTAGCAACATCCTTGACTTGGTCATTACTAACATGGGTGACCGTTGCTCTACACCAATAGTCAACTCCTCCCTGGTTAGATCCAACCACAAACTAGTCACCTTGGAAATCCACACCCCCCTCCCCACAAAGGTAACCACCATGAAAGACTTTTCCAAAGCTAACTTTGGGATCCTAAAAACAGAGGTGGCTAACTTCACGGCACCCTTGCAATTGGAGAATAGTTGCATGACCACCGAATCATACAACAATGCACTGTATGAATACATACACAAATGCATGGATCTCACAATACCCAATAGAACCAAGACACACTCCTCCAAGAAAGGAAGCCAATCTGGTGTCCCCAGCCATAAACAAAGTCTACAACAGAAGGGGGAAACTGATGTGGAATAAGGTGAAGTCCCAAGATTGGAAAACCGTCCTTAGCCTCAACAAAAAGCTGAGATCCCTCATCATATCCTCTAAAGCTAGCTATGAAAACAGAATTGCAGCAGATAGAAAGACAACCACAAGGCCTTCTATAGTTATGTAAAGAATCTCCATGGCAATACCCAGATGTGCTCTGAGCTACTGCACAATGGCACCTCCTATACTGAGCCAACAGATATTGCCAATATACTGACCGACAGATTCAGTGCCAACTTTATCCCTCTCTCCCCCATCAAAGGACCAATCACAATACCAGTAGATTGCCAGTCACCCAGTATTACTGCTGCACAGGTTAAAATAGCACTGTCCAAGGCCAAGAATACAGCTTCTATGGGACCTAACAATATCCCTGGCTGTGTTCTACATGAACTACAGAGTGAACTGGCACCTCACCTATGTGCCCTGTTCAGTCACAGCCTCACCTCAGGCTTTGTCCCTAGCGAATGGTGTATTGCTATAGTCATCCCTCTCCACACAGGAGGAGCTACTACAGACCCTGGGAACTATCGCCCCATTAGCCTGATGAGTCTGATATGCAAAGCTATGGAATGCATCATCACGGACCTAATAAACAAGGATATAGGGAATCTCCAAACTCTGGATCCCACACAGTTTGGAGCCATTCGGTAGGGACAAAGCCTGAGGTGAAGCTGTGATTGAACAGGGCACACAGATGAGGTGCCAGATGTTCGTGTTACACTGCTGCAGTCATTACACTTGGGTCACCCTGCCATCAGGCGGTTCCCCAGTCGGCCTGAGTTCCAAAGTCTTGGTCCGACGTTGGTTGCTGCCTCCTCTTCCCTGACGTCAGTGCGACAGGGGTATACAAGATGCAGCCGATGCCATTTTCTCCAGTCTTACTTGCCGCGTGGTGCCCGAAGCAGAAGCAGTTCGCAAGTGCCGGTCGGCCGACTCGTGAGATTTTCATTCCAAATCCAGAACTGAAGTCGTCTAAAAAAGCTAAGTACCCTGTTGGGGAAACTTTTTCTTGCCTCAGACCGATGTCAGTAAAAGTTAATAACTGTATTTCTTGTGGGAAGCAAATACCTCATAAGGATTTCCACTCCTATTGTATTCCATGCCTAGGCCCAGACCACAACGTCACTGGTTGTCGGTTTTGTGCTAGGTTTAACAAGCGCACTATTAAACGTCGGTTTGATTTTGCCTGACATTATTTTGGCAGAAAATTCAATTACACCATGCTGTCGGAACTTCTGATGACCGGAATACATAAAAAGCGCAAGGACAAGAACAGGCATCCGAGGCCTCTTCTAGGCCGGTCGCCGGTTCTCCGGTTTTCACCGAGGTGCCTACGCAGCCCCTGACGACCGCTTCCACAGAACCACAGACCGCCTCCGACTCTAGGTATTCAAATTACCGAACCTAACCCTACAGAGGGAACCGAAGTAGCTGAGCAATCCACAGCTACAGAGGGTGTTTTCAGACCTACCCAGTTAACCATTAAACCCTCTGTTAAGTGTAAGCCCCCCTTAAAAGCAAAGAAACAGACAAAGCATTCTCCAGGACAGGCTTCCATGCCTAAGAAACAAATGCTAAAAATGGCCAAAGACCTAATCACCCTGATCAGGGGGTCCCATCCCCCTCCTGATAAAAGGCCCAGACAAAATGCAGACTATGAATCTTCCGACCAGGTGTCCATTTCCTCAGACTCATCTTCAGACCTAGAATATTCCTTACCCCCTTATGAGGATTCTGATGCTGAGGAATCAATTCCATCAGCCCCTCCGCCTGAGGACTACTCCTTTGGGGAGACCTTACATACCATTTGGGAACATTTCCACTGGGAAGGCCAGGATTACTCAGAATCCAAGAAAAGGCTCAGAGACTTCCTTTTATTACCTCAACACAGACCCCTTGCTATCCCGCCAGTATTAGATATTGTGGATGATGTGTACACTGAATCCAGCTTAAACCCCGACTCCTTACCCTCAGCCCCAGTTAAACCTGATAGATATTACAGAGTCCCTGACTCTCACAAATTTCTGTACAAAAGCCCTGTTGCTGACCCTGAAACTATTTCTCAGGGACCCAAAGGGATTAAGGCCTCATCAGCTAAAAACCCAGTTCCCTCTGACAGAGATTCCAGAGCATTAGACAGATGGGGAAAGAAAGTATATACGTCTGCAACTTTAGCAATGAGAGCCTTGAATTGCCAGTTTCACATGCTAAAATATCAGCAATTTTTAATGTCTCAGTTGAAACAAAAGATGCTTACAGATTCAGATCCTCCTAATTTTAAAGAAATGCAGGATTTATTGCATGCAGCTGAACAAGTGGGAAAACATTCTTTGCAATGTGGGTTTGATTCCTTAGAGGCCTTCTGTAGAGCAGCAGTTACAGGCTGTCATTAGAAGGCATGTTTGGTTAAAAGAACATACGTTACCAGATCATGTTAAGACCAAATTATTGGATGCACCTTTGCAGCGGGATGTGTTGTTTGGAGTTAAGGCAGAGGAGGTATTAAAAAAGATGGAGGATAAGGCAAAATCTATGCAAACGGTGAAATATTTGTTACAGGTTCAGCCTCCTCGTTTTAGCAGAAATTGGCCAACAAAGAATTGGTCCTTTCCAGTCACAGACAGACCTTAAAGGGGCAGATATAGACGTCCAAGAGGTAGAGGTCAGGCACAAGGCCCTTACAGACCTCGACAATGGGGTACACCAGGCCAGAAAGAAGGGGAAGACAGGCCTCAACCTTATAAAAAGCAGCCTCAATGACTTTCCACTACAGCTGCCAAACAGCTCTCTCTTGGCAGCCCCCTTAGGAGGAAAACTGGCACTTTTCTATCACAATTGGCATTGCATCACCAAAGATAAATGGGTTCTCAACATTATATCTCAAGGTTACAGGTTCCACTTTCACACTCTGCCAAGGTTAAAAGGAATGCCAAATCTGCCACCAAATCAATGGGCAGAGGTTCAAAAACAAATTACAGCACTCATGGACATGAGAGCTATTCAAAAGGTACTACCACAAGAGCAAGGACAAGGATTTTACTCTAGACTCTTTCTGGTTCCCAGAAAGGACAAAGCCTGGAGACCCATTCTGGACTTTTCTTCTCTGAACACTTACCTGGATGTTCCGAAATTCAAAATGTTGATACTACAGCAGCTTCTTCCCATGCTGGGCAAGAAAGCTTGGCTCGTGACCTTGGACCTCAAAGAGGCATACCTGCATGTCCCTATCAGACAAAACTGCAGAAGATATCTCAGATTTCTAGCTGGTTCAATGCACTATCAAGTCTCTGCACTGCCCTTTGGCTTATCTACTGCGCCCAGGGTCTTCACAAAGTGCCTGGCACCAGTAATTGCATTTTGCAGGCAAAAAGGAATTCAAATTTATCCATACCTGGACGACTGCCTGATTCAAGCAGAGAGCAAGGACATCTTCTAAAGCATCTGGCGTACGTAAAAGTTAAGTTGCCTGGGGTACACAGTAAACGAAAAGAAATCAAAACTAGTGCCCTCACAACAGATAATATTCCTGGGTGCCAGCTTGAACACAATGGCCCAGATGGCTTATCTCATGCCAGACAAGCAAGGACAACTGACTCAATACTTTCATTTAATGGCAACAAAAACCCAACTCCCTGCAAGAAAAATTATGTAGACCTTGGGCTACATGGCATCTTGCATACTACTAATTCCATATGCCAGACTGCATATGAGGAAACTACAATGGTACCTAAAGAATGTATGGTCTCAACACTGTCAAAGTTTGGAAACAGTTATACCACTAATTCCTTGCCTTCAACAGGAGTTTCGATGGTGGGCTCAAGCTTGTCACCTCAACAAGGGACAGCCTTTTACTCAACCCACAGCCAGGCAGACACTGACAACAAATGCATCGGATTACGCCTGGGGAGCACACATGGCAGGAAAATGTATTCAGGGCGAGTGGCCCACAGAGCAAAGACATCTCCACATCAATCAAAAAGAGATGCTAGCTGTACAAAATGCAATTATATCTTTCAAGGACCTGCTGCATCCAGGACAATTACTACTAAAGACAGACAACACCACAGTTATGTGGTACATAAACAAGCAAGGGGGCACACACTCCTACCCCCTCTGCAGACAAGCCATGACCTTGTGGAACACAGCTTTAAACTACCAAGTTCATCTGCAAGCACAGTTCCTGCCAGGAGAGAAAAACACACTGGCAGACGACCTAAGCAGAAACATCATGGATCCCCACGAATGGGAACTGAGCCCACAAATATTCAGAATGATAAAACAAAAATGGTGGAGACCGGACATAGATCTGTTTGCATCCCCAATGAACTGCCAATTACAGAAATTCTGCACAAGGAGCTACCATCCACAAGCATGGAAAGTGGATGCCCTCTCATTCAGCTGGAAAAAACTACAAGTATATGCTTTCCCTCCTTTACATCTCCTTCCAAAGGTACTCTTAAAAACCAGGCAGGAAGAGCCAAAGATGATCCTGATTGCACCAGACTGGCCACGCCAGCACTGGTACCCAATCTTAAAGAACTTAGCACAAGAACCACCCTGGATTTTGCCTCAAATCCGACAGTTGTTGACACAGCACAACAATTGGATACTTCACAGCCAGCTAAAGACCTTACATCTAGCTGCATGGAAAATTTCTTAGCCAAGCAAGCATTGCCTCTCTCCAAAGCTGTTATGGATGTTATTCTGGAGGCCAGAAGGCCTAGCACCAGGAAAGCCTACTCGGATAAATGGAAGAGATTCTGTGCCAGGAACCAAGCGCACAGCCTTGACCCTCTTGTCCCAAACATTCCTCAGATACTTCAATACTTAACTGAGATGCTGGACAAGGGCCTCTCCTTCTCATCCATCAAGATCCACACCTCAGCCATTTCTGCTCATTACAACACGGATCCACCAATTTTTTCTAATCCTTTGCTCAAACAGTACCTCAGAGGGGCTAAAAACATGAGACCGCCCCGTAGAGCACCTACACCAACTTGGGACCTCAACTTTGTTTTGGAAAAATTAACTTTACCTCCTTTTGAGCCAGCTAACACAGCAGAATTAAAATACATCTCTTGGAAGACTGCTCTGCTACTGGCAATAACATCAGCACGAAGAGTTTCAGAATTACAGGCACTAATGGCAGTGGAATCTTTCCTCATATTCCACCAGGACAGGGTGTCCTTAAGAACTAACCCTACATTTATGCCAAAGGTGGTATCAAGTGTGGCTCTAAACCAAACTATTCACTTGCCAGTTTTTTATCCAAAACCACAGAACAAAGGAAGCGACTACTACATTCTTTGGACATTCACAGGCAGTTACGCTTCTACTTGGACAAAACCAAAGCTTTCAGAAAATCTGAGCAATTGTTGGTAACATACGCTGCAGGAGCACAGGGAAAAGCCATTTCAAAGCAGACTATTTCAAAATGGATAGCACACTGTATACGTTTTTGCTATACCCACCATGGGAAACCTGTACCTAGCAGCATTAGATCTCACTCCACCAGGGCAACAGCCACTTCAGCTGCCTATCTCAGAGGAGTGCCTACCAAGGATATTTTGGAAGCAGCAACATGGAGTTCTGTGCATACCTTCACCAAACATTACCATTTGCCTTTATATTCCAAATCCAGAGCTGGCTTCACCACTGCTGTGCTGCAGGGCCTTATAGCCACCCCTAATGCCTTATAGATCCACCTTCCCTACCTCAGCTTTGTGTTTCCACCCAAGTGTAATGACTGCAGCAGTGCAACACGATGAACATAGTACAATTTTGCACCTACCATAAATGTAGATGTTCGAGTATAAACACTGCTGCAGTCCAGATTACCCTCCCTCCTTCCCCTCTTACTTTCTGGTACGTACCTAGGTCATCTACCGTTTATTACCTATGGGGAGTATTGGCTGGTAATTAAAAATGGTTGTTTGCTTTTCTTTTGTATATTTTACTAGCAATTTGAATTGCCTACCTATTTGGGGGCACCTGACATCTGGGGCAAGAAAAACTGAAGAAAATGGTGTCGGCTGCATCTTCTGTACACCTGTCACACTGACGTTAGGGAAGAGGCGACAGCAACCGACGCCAGACCAAGACTTTGGAACTCGGGCTGACTGTGGAACCGCCTGACGGCAGGATAACCCAAGTGTAATGACTGCAGCAGTGTTTACACTCAAACATCTACATTTATGGTAGGTACAAAACTGTACTTTCACTCTGTAGTTTGTGGAACACAACCAGGGATATTGTTAGGTCCCATGGAAGCTGTATTCTTGGCCTTGGACAGTGCTGTTTTAACCTGTGCAGCAGTAGAAAGGGGTAATGTGTAAATTTTACTGGTTAGGTTACAAATGATCGATCTGTATCAACTGTACAGTAATAACTGATTGGTTAGGCTACAAATGATCGATCTGTATCAACTGCGCAGTGATAACTGATGAACCTGTATGGTCTCAGAAGTGGTCATTTACTTCTGTGATTGCTCATTGAGGTGTTTTTTCCTATCCATTACCCTTTCAGTCTCTTGCTGTGGTGATCCAAAGGGGCACAACAGTAGGGCAACTTACATGAGCAATACAGAAAGCATTATTAGTAAAGGGAGTAAAACTAACTCTGTTGATGTGTCCTACATGTCCCTGCTTATTTACCATCACTGAGAAGTCACAGAAGGTGAGGAAAGATGTATTTCTATCTCATAGCTTTGGTATAAACACCATGCCATAAATAATGGAGTTCTAATGCTTCTTTGTTGCAAATGCCCCTGTATTACCCTGCAATCACAAATGAGTGAAACAGAATACTAACAAGATGGACATCTATAAACTGTGGAAAAACTCAGTCAGAAAAATAAGTTTTCAAATAATAACCTCAAATCAAATCAAGTAACAAGCAGCAATGCAACTGGCCAGTCCTCCATCACCCCATGTGCAGATTGCATCACCCACAACCCTGTTGTTTTAGTATATCCACTCTGAAGTTGTCATTCTGTAACTGTACAGAGCTAAACCTTTTAATCTTAGTATGTGTCACATAGTCATTATAATACAGTATATTGTTGCTTTACATGTTTTTCTAACAGCCAATTAGAATTTGAACATTAGGCTTTAGTGTATGCCCAGAATCAGTATCAGTTGGTGATATCAAAGCAGGAGTGGGCTATGAGAAACAAGTAAGTAGTGAAGTTATATTACAACAGATCAATGACCATTTACCTCTGCCCAGGAAACAACTGGGATCAGTCAATTCCATTCACAAACTCTCACAGAAGATTTAAGGATCTATATGTTCTGCGTTAAATTTTATGCTTTATATTTTGAAAGAAAATTTCTTGTTAGCTGTCTTTTTTAATAGCTAAACAGAAGAGTTATGTTTCTGACCTACAATACTGTGTCCCCACAAATAAAACTGATGGTGTTCTTTTCGTATATACAGACAAAACCTGTTTTCACTACAGGAAAATTGGAGGGAATCCAATTCGCCTATGTCAAATCTTTGGGATGCTAGAGAAAATCAGTTTACCCAGAAAAAACGCATACTAACATAGTGAAAATTGAACTAGGTAAACAAGCACTGTGAGATGGTAATGATAGTCACTGTGCAACCGATTGCTTGAATTTACATATATACTGCCTAAGCAAGCAAAAACAGCCAATTAATTTGTAGAAAGCTGATGTTTGACTGACTGAAAGTAAAACAAATTCTAGCCGTCCTGTTACTTAGCACTATACTCCATAACACACACACACAAATGCATGTATAACCCATAGCAAGGACTAGTTTATACTACTTTTATGAAATACGGTGCAATGTTTGATGCTGCTCCTGCTAAGCCAGATCAGTGACTTTTTAGCTCTGATCAAACAACAATAGGGTTAAGTAACTTTTAGGCATCAATGATCTCCAAAACCACCAATTACAGCCAGTATTTTGACTGTGCAGACATCAGATTTTATTAGGTTCATAGGTAGGTACTAGGCTATCGGCCCTGGGGCCTATACAAGCCCAGCCAAAAAGGTACCCTGGCTTTTGCCACCCAAGAAAATTATTTTCCTGTGCCACTGTCGAGCAGAGCCACAGAGGTGATCCCCAGGGTGAATTTCCTATTTCCCATCCAATCATCAAGATTTTTCTTGAAGAGTGCTAATGAGGAGCTTTGTTTGCTATAGATAGGTAGTTTATTCCAGAGTATGGGAAGTCTCTGGGACAGGAATCTATCCCTCCAGCATGCTCTGTTTATTGTGGTGTCAAGGTTTAAGTCCCTAGAGCGTGTAGCTCAGAGGGATTGGGATTTCTTTAAGTGGAGCATGTCCAACAGCTCTGGGTTTGACATAGCTTTGTATGTTAGGCAGAGATCACCTCTGAGCATGTGATATGCGACGGAGTAAAGCTGGAGTTTTTTGAGACAGTCTGCATAGGGCATCTGTTTGAGGCCGTTAATCTTCTTTGTGAGGTATTTCCACGGCCTTTCCAATTGTTGTAGATGTCTTGTGAGGTACATACCAAAAGGGGCATTGTACTCTATAATGGGTCTAATGAGTGATGAGTAGAGGGGAACAATTACCTCTTTTTTTCTGGATAAGAAACCTTTTGTGATGAGGTGTGCCATGTAGAAGGATTTTCTGACTACTGTGGCGATGTGATTATCAAAGGAGAGACTACTGTCCACCTGTGTCCCAAGATCTCTTATCACACTTTTAGTGTTAAGTATACTACCGCCTATGTTGTAGTTCATGGGTACAGAGTTTTTACCAAAGGGGATGACAATGCACTTTTTGGCATTGAGCTTGAGGCCATGGCTTTGACACCAGGCATCTGTCTCAGTGAGGCTCTTTTGTAGGATGTCCACATCGTTAGGAGTTTCGATTATGGCTCCTAGTTTGCAGTCATCTGCGAACTTCGTTAGCCAAAGACCTTCTGAGTTGTCCTGTACTTCAGAGAAGTAGATACCAAACAGGAGAGGAGTAGGTAATCACCTTGATAATACAGCTCATTGTAACCCCCCTCGACACACACACACACACACACACACACACACACACGCACACGCACACGCACACACACACACACACACACACACTCACACACAATGCATATAGTCCTACTGCATGAGCTTATTGCTGATGATTAAATACAAATAGCCACAGTGAAGTATTCCATCACTAATGTGCATTATTGTTGCAAAGCCATACTAATGGTAGCTTAACTTGCTCACAACAGCAAGGTCACTCATTTTTATCCACATAAATCCCCCCATACCAAGCAACTACCTACAGTTTGTTGACTGTATATACCTCAAATGTCTGATGGTACTAAAAAAAAATGACTAAAGTAATTTATTTCAACACACACACACACACACACACACACACACACACACACACACACACACACACACACACAGATGTGCCTACCAGTTGCAGCCACTTTACAGAATTTGTACATCTGAAATGTCTGACTGTGATTACTTATGCATTTATCCATTTATTTAATCACCTTGCTAATACAGCTCATTGTAACCCCCCCAGATACACACACACACACACACACACACACACACACACACACACACACACACACACACAACGCATATAGTCCTACTGCATGAGCTGGCTGCATGTTGGTGAAAAATGGCTTTCATATTTTAGTTAACTTGTTTGATGAAAAACAAAAAAAGTTATCCCAAGATCTGGTTCCATCTGCAAATCTCTGCATGTGTACTTTTAACAATGATTATGGCTGCCTCAGGTAGCCTAAGTCAATAAGACACAATGTGGATGCTTCAGCTAGCAGCTCAAATATCCCCATAGGAATGCTCTTTTTACTCCCAAAAAATGGAAGAAGGAACTGTAATAAAGAGTACTATTTTCTTTAGTAGAATATGCATAGATGTTGGTTTATCTGAATCATTTTTTTGTAATAGGAATTGTAACATGGGTAAATTTCAGAGACTATTTAAAGTGCTTTTATGTAGTGAGCTATATCACAAGGCTTTTATTGTTGTTTGGAAGAATCAGCATTTGAATCTTCACATTCATAAAAAGTCTATTATTTTCATAAGAATGGCATCTCCACATCTCACAGAATGAGAAGAGGCACAACTACAGAGTGCTAAAGTTAAAATAAGGGACTACTTGGTTAATATGCATGAGTTTAGAAATATTGCTGTTAAGCAAAACGGGTTGTTGCCAAGCTTGGGGAGCCTATAACAAGGAAAATAACAAGGAGTGCTGTAGAGATATAAATATTTCAGAAAATATATTAAAAATCTACATAAAGCAAGGCAGTGTGGAAATCAAGAAAAGGTATAAATGGAAATGTTTATGGTAGAATTAAATATGGCAAGGTTATAGGCAGATGAGGCTCCATTAACAACAGTTAGGATAGGACTAGATGATAAAAAATGGTGATTTGTAACCAGTCTAAAGGAAAGTCTCCAGGAATATATGGTATTCTTAAGGGAAGAAAGTGAAAAAGATTTGGAAATTTTTAATAGTATTTTAAAAGGGGAAAGCTGTGTTGGCTGTAATACCTAAAGATGGTAAAGACCGATCAGATCCAGCTTCATAAAGGCCCATTTTGATTCTAAACCATGACTATAAAGTGTTTGCCTATAATGGCTAAAAGAATGGCAAAGGCGGTGACAAAATTGAAAGATATGGATCAGTATAGTTTTGTGGAAGGGAGGCAAGCATTTAACAACATTAACAGAACAATGGTGATCCGAAGGGAAGCAGAATATAAGATAATGCCACTGTTGTTGGTGAGTCTTAATGCAGAGAAAGCATTCGACAGAGTAAGCTGGGATTTTATGAGTAGAGCAATGGAAGCATTTGCATTTCCTGACATAATAATCAGGTTAATTAGGAGCATATATGATGGATCAGAGGTGAAAATTAAAGTGGGGGGTTCCTCTCTGATGAGTTCTGTTTGAAAAGAGGAGCCAGGCAGAGGTGTCCTCTTTCCCCTGTGTTATTTGTGTTGTGTTAGAACCATTGGCAAAGAAAATAAGGGTCTCAAAAATTCAAGGATATAATTAATAATGTAGTCAAGAAAATGTGGCTTTATTCGCAGAGAATATTATTTTGTACCCAATAAAACCACTGAAGAACAATTCAGCATTGTGGAACATTCTGAGCCAGTTTCAAGTCTATTTGGAGACAATATTCATGAAGATAAAACAAAGGCAGTAGATGTAAGCTATGTGTCCACACACAAATTGGTTCTACAATACCTATATTTATGGGGAAATTATAAAATGAAGTATTTAAAAGTATGGGTTAAAAATAATTTTGTTATGGAAGCTAAAGATATGTAGGAAGAGACTAAACAAAAGATAATACAAACAAAAGATAATACAAAAAACTGAGAAAATGGAAGATGTTATGTAGTCCTATCTCGCCTACATTCTTACCCATGGGTTCAGAGCTGAATATCGGCTCCGACTCGGCCTATTTACTAGCTCAAAAATCTCTGATTGGCTGGGCTAAGAGGGTATCCCATAGTACACTGCTTCGCATCCCCAGATCTCGTTTGCCGCTTGTAGAGCTCGGACGTGGCCTCGCTTAGCTGTGGCTAAGTACCGTTTTTGACTTATTTCTCTTGAGAAATTGATTGCTTTATACTTAAAAAGCTATTTTAATAGCTACTCTTGCTGCGGTAGTTGTGTTTGTGTGTTTAGTAGTGTTTTTTGTGGTATCCCTAACTGTTCCCACGGGCTAGGCCCATTTTAGTTGGACCTAGTCCTCCTTTAGTTGAGTAGTTCGTCTGTTTCTTATTGTATATATTTTTTTGAGAACCGTTTAAGTTAGAGGTTCTCTTTCTGTGTTCTTGTTGCTATTGTTTGTTGGTTAAGAGCTTCGCTCTTCTCTGTGGTACTGCTGTCTAAGTTGTGGGCTTTCCACCCTTTTTGGTAGATGTTAACTGTAGTTACGCTGTGTGCTTTGCACCCGCTGGAAGTTGTTAACTCTTCGGATATGTCTAAAGATCAGAAAGAACATAAGCCTTCTGGCTTTAAAAAGTGTTCAAAGTGCGGATATAAAATGTCCATCACAGATGGACACTCTGTCTGTGTCTGCTGTCTTGGAGCCATCCATTTACAGGAGTCGTGTAGCTTTTGCCACACCTTCAGTCCTAGGGTGCTCCAAGAGAGGAAAAACAAAGTGATTTTAAAGGGACTGCGTAAACCATCTTTTGAGGAGGCTATAGATTCGGCTCCCAGTCGAAATCTAAGTCCTTCAAGTCCAAGAAAAGGTCTCCGGCTCCATCGGCATCTTCGGAGCCTCCGGAGAAGATTGCTATATTGGATACTGCTTCCTCGGCTCCACTGTCTTCGGGGCCGCAGGAGGTGTCTGTGTTAAGTGAATCAGCGTCCACTCCGATCATTCCCGAACCTATTCGGAGCCGGTCGCCGAGTGTGAGGCATGTTTAACCAGATAAGAGGTCTCGGTCTCCATCCATCTCCTCCAAATCCTCCAGGCTTTCTGATTTGGATGTGGATAGGGTGGTGCAGAGGCTCCTGCAGTCGCCGGTGTTGGCTAAATTGTTTTCGGCTCCGACCCAGTCTGCTCCGGAGCCAATTCCTATAGTTGTTTCATCAATTCCTCCTCCGAGCACATCCTTGCTGTCGGAGCCGGTGTGTTCCGCTCCGAGTGATGTTCCTGCGCCGGCCTCGATACCCCCTCTGGGTTTATCGGTGCTAACCCTGGCTCCGACCATGTCTGTTCCGTCCACAGGGTTCGAGACTCTGGTTTCCTCGGTCGGGCCCGAAGAGGATGCCTTGGGACATCTTTCGGTTCCGAGTCTCCCAATCAGCTAGGGGGGCCTTGGAGGCCGGTCGGTCCTCGGACTCGGGGGGACCCGCCTTCGAGGCCATGCGGAGCGCGCTGGCCAGGTCGTCAGCTACATCACTCTGGTCGGTCATTCCATCCCCTACCACTCCAGCAAGAGCTTCTGATACCCACGTATCCTTGGACAGCAGAGTGCCAGGCCCTAAGGATACCCCCATGAGCGGTCCCCCACTTTCTGAAGGTCCCTCAGAGCCTGTGTCTGAGGACCCTCCCAGAAAGAAATTGTGCAAGAGGAAGCACTTAGACTCCCAGGACGAGTCTCACACTTCCGATACTGACCTCGAAGAAGCGGAAGGGTCCCCCAAGTCTTCCTCTGATGATGATGTTCGTGTTACACTGCTGCAGTCATTACACTTGGGTTATCCTGCCATCAGGTAGTACCGCAGTCGGCCAGACTTCCAAAGTCTTGGTCTGGCGTCGGTTGCTGTCGCTTCTTCCCTGACGTCAGTGCACCAGGGGTATATAAGATGCATCAACGCCATTTTCTTCAGTCTTTCTTGGCGTGCGGTGCCCGAAGCAGTTCACAAGTGCCGGTCGGCCAACTCCTGAGATTTTCGAAGTCTAATTTCAGATCCAAAGTCTTCAGTAAAGCTAAGTACCTCGTTGGGGAAACTTTTTTCTTGCCTCAGACTGATGTCAGAAAAAGTTAATAATTGTATTCTTGTGGGAAGCAAATACCTCATAAGGACTTCCACTGTTACTGTATTCCATGTCTACGCCCTGATCACGACGTCACTAGCTGTCGGTTTTGTGCTAGATTTAACAAACGCACTATAAAACGACAATTTGATTTTGCTTTGCACTACTTCAGCCGAAGGTTCAATTATACTATGCCATCAGATCAACCGACGACCACAATTCTGAAAAAACGCAAGGACAAGGATAAAGACAGGCATCCGAGGTCCAAAACCAATGACGAAACCTCTTCTAGGCCAGTCGCCAGTTCTCAGTGAGGCGCTTTCGCAGCCCCTGACAACCGCTACCTCAGAGCCACAGGCCGCCTCTGACTCCCACGTGGAGCCAACTAGGCCTCTGGAAACTCAAGGTATTGGGCCTACGGAAACTAATCCCTCAGATGGGTCCGGAGCTGCTGAGCACGCATCGGCTTCTGAGGGTGTTTTCAGACCATCACAACTTACCATTAAAGCAGCAGCCAAGACAAAAGTACCATTAAAGACAAAGAAGCAAGTACACCATTCTCCTGGACAGTCCTCCATGCCTAAGAAACAGATGCTTAAAATGGCCGAAGACCTCATTACTCTAATCAGGGGTTCCCATCCCCCCCCCCCCTGAGAAAAGGCCTAGGCAGGATACAGACTATGATTCCTCTGATCAGGTTTCCATTTCCTCCGATTCCTCCTCAGACCAGGGATACTCTCTACCCCCCTATGAGGACTCTGATGCTGAAGAATCTATACCTTCAGCCTCTCCTCCCGAGGATTATTCTTTTGGGGAAACTTTACATACCATGAGGGAGCATTTCCATTGGGAAAGTCAGGATTATTCAGAATCCAAGAAAAGGCTCAGGGATTTCCTTTTATTGCCTCAGCACAGGCCCCTGGCTATTCCGCATGTGCTAGATATTCTGGATGATGTGTTCTCTGGATCCAGCTTATCTCCTGATTCCTTGCCCTCTGCACCAGCCAAGCCAGATAGGTACTATAGAGTCCCCTGACTCTCACAAGTTTCTTTATAAAACCCTTCTGCTGATCCAGAAACTATTTCCCAGGGTCCAAAAGGGGTTAAGGCTTCCATTGCAAAAAATCCAGTACCCTCTGACAGAGATTCCAGAGCTTTGGATAGATGGGGAAGAAAGTTTACACTTCTGCAACTTTAGCAGTAAGGGCTTTAAATTGCCAGTTTCACATGCTTAAGTACCAACAATTTTTAATGGCTCAGTTAAAACAGAAAATGCTTACAAGCTCAGAAGCTCCTGACTGTAAAGAAATGCAGGATTTATTGCATGCAGTTGAACTGGTGGGAACACATACTCTGCAATGTGGTTTTGATTCTTTAGAGGCCTCTTGTAGAGCCGCAGTTAGAGGTTCTGTAATTCAAAGACATGCTTGGTTAAAAGGACAGAGTTTACCTGTTTTAAAGCAAAATTATTGGATGCTCCTTTACAGCATGATACCTTGTTTGGTGTTAAGGCAGAAGAGGTGTTAAAGAAAATGGCGGATAAAGCTAAATCTATGCAGACAGTCAAGGATTTCTTACAGGTACAGCCACCTCGATTTAGCAGAAATTGGTCAACAAAGAATTGGTCCTTTCCAGTGTCAGACAGGCCACAGAGAGGCAGATACAGATGCCCAAGAGGCAGATCTCAACCACAAGGCTGTAACAGACAACAACAGTGGAGCTCCTCAACCCCAAAAGGAGGTCAGGACAAGTCTCAACCTTACAGGAAACAGTCCCAATGACTTCCCCCTCGTACGCCAAGCACTTCCCTTTTGGCAGCCCCCTTAGGGGGAAAACTAGCACTTTTTACTCAAAACTGGCAAACAACCATCCAAGACAAATGGGTTCGGAATATTGTGTCTCAAGGTTACAGGTTCCACTTTCACTCTTTACGAAGGCTAAAAGGAATGCCAGCCCTGCCACAAAATCAGTGGGCAGAGGCACAAAAACAAATTTCAGCCCTCATGGACATGAGAGCTATTCAAAAAGTACCACAACAGGAACAAGGACAAGGATTTTACTCAAGACTCTTCCTGGTCCCCAGAAAGGACAAGGCCTGGAGGCCCATACTAGACCTTTCAACTCTAAATACTTACCTGGATATTCCGAAATTCAAAATGTTGACACTACAGCAGCTTCTACCCATGCTGGGCAAGAAGGCTTGGCTTGTAACTCTGGACCTCAAAGAGGCATACCTGCATGTCCCTATCAGACAACATTGCAGAAGATACCTCAGATTCAAAGCTGGTACGATGCACTACCAATTCTCTGCACTGCCCTTTGGCTTATCTACTGCGCCCAGGGTCTTAACAAAGTGCCTTGCATTTTACAGACAAAAAGGAATTGAAATATATCCATACCTGGATGACTGCCTCATTCAAGCAGAGACAAAGGACATTCTTATAAGGCATCTGGCGTTTGTAAAAAGGTTGCTAACTTATCTAGGGTACACAATAAATGAAAAGAAGTCAAAACTAGTGCCCTCACAACAGATTATATTCCTGGGTGCCAGCTTAAATACAACGGCCCAGATGGCTTATCTCACGCCAGACAAACAAGTTAAACTAACTCAATATTTCCAATTACTGGCAAAAAAGTCCCATCTCCCTGCAAGAAAAATTCTGCAGACCCTGGGATTCATGGCATCCTGCATACTTCTAGTACCAATGCCAGACTGCATATGAGGACACTACAATGCTACCTAAAAAGTGTTTGGAGTCAACACTCTCACAGTTTAGAAGCAGTAATACCAATGATTCCCTGCCTACAACAGGAGTTTTTATGGTGAGCACAGGCATGTCACCTAAACAAGGGTCAGCCTTTTACTCTACCCACAGCCAGGCAGACTAACAGATGCTTCGGATTACGCCTGGGGAGCACACATGGCAGGAAAATGCATTCAGGGCAAGTGGACCGCAGACCAGATGCATCTTCACATCAATCAAAAAGAGATGTTGGCTGCTCAGAATGCCCTAACAGCTTTCAAGGACCTTCTGCATCCAGAACAATTATTATTAAAGACAGACAACACCACAGTAATGTGGTACATAAACAAGCAAGGGGGCACTCATTCTTATCCCCTATGCAGGCAAGCCATGACCTTGTGGAACACAGCTCTAACATATCAAGTTCATCTGCAAGCACAATTCCTGCCAGAAAAGAAAAATACTCTGGCAGACGAACTAAGCAGAAATATCATCGACCCTCACAAATGGAAATTGAATCCACGAATCTTCAGCATGTTAACGCAAAAATGGGGATGCCCAGACATAGATCTTTTTGCCTCCCCACTGAATTGCCAACTACAAAAATTCTGCACAAGGACTTATCACACACAAACATGGAAAGTGGATGCTCTCTCGTTCAGCTGGAAAAACCTAAAAGTTTATGCCTTCCCACCTCTGCCTCTCCTTTCAAAGGTACTCCTAAAAGCCAGACAAGAAAAATCACAGATGGTCCTGATTGCTCCAGACTGGCCACGCCAGCACTGGTACCCGATCTTAAAGAACTTTACTCAAGGCCCACCATGGATTTTGCCTCAAATTCCACACCTTCTGACTCAAAACAATCAGATCCTGCACGGTCAGCTCAAAACCCTAAACCTGGCTGCATGGCAGATTCATTAGTCAAACAAGCAACACCTCTCTCTAAAGCTGTTATGGATGTCATTTTGGAGGCCAGGAGACCTAGCACCAGGAAAGCTTACTCAGAAAAATGGAAGAGATTCTGCATCTGGAACCAGGCTCAAAGCCTTGACCCTCTTGTCTCAAACATTCCTCAGATTTTACAATACTTATCTGAGATGCTGGACAAAGACCTATCCTTCTCATCAATTAAGATCCACGCCTCTGCCATTTCAGCACATTACAACATGGATCCTCCTTTATTCTCTCATCCCTTGCTAAAGCAGTACCACAGAGGGGCTAAAAACATAAGACCGCCCCAGAGAGCACCAACACCAACTTGGGACCTCAATTTTGTTTTGGAAAAACTGACCCTGCCACCTTTTGAGCCAGCCAATACAGCAGATCTAAAATTTTTATCATGGAAAACAGCTCTGCTCCTGGCAGTAACTTCAGCACGAAGAGTCTCAGAGCTACAGGCATTAATGGCAGTGGAACCTTTTATAATTTTTCATCAGGACAGGGTTTCTTTAAGGACAAACCCTACCTTTATGCCAAAGGTGGTATCTAGTGTGACTCTTAACCAAACCATCCATTTGCCAACTTTTTATCCAAACCCCCAGAATAAAGGGGAAAAACTTCTGCACTCTTTGGACATACACAGGCAGCTATGCTTCTGCTTGGACAAAACAAAAGCTTTCAGGAAAACTGAGCAACTGTTTGTAGCATATGCTGCAGGCTCACAGGGCAAGGCTATCTCAAAGTGGACTATCTCCAAATGGATAGGACACTGTATTCGTTACTGCTACACACAGCATGGAAAATCAGTCCCTAATAACATTAGGCCATATTCGACCAGGGCAACAGCCACTTCAATAGCCTTTTGTCAGAGGAGTACCTACCAAGGAAATTTTGGAGGCTGCAACTTGGAGTTCAGTGCACACCTTTACCAAGCATTACCACCTGCCTCTTTACTCTAAATCCAGAGCAGGATTTGCCACTGCTGTTCTGCAGGGCCTCATAGCCAATCCTAACTCTTTATAGACCAGCCACCCAACCTTAGCTTTGGGATTCTACCCAAGTGTAATGACTGCAGCAGTGTAACATGATGAACATAGTACAGTTTTGTACCTACCGTAAATGTAGATGTTCGAGTGTTCACACTGCTGCAGTCCAGGTTACTCTCCCTCCATCCCCTCTTTCCTAGCTGGACTTATCTATACCTTTCTATCCTATAAACCTTGGTGGTGTAGTTGCTTGTAACTGAAGGTATTGCTTTTATTTTATATATATATATATATATTTTTAATTAGCAGTGTGTATTGCCTACCTACTTGGGGGCACCTGACATCTGGGGCAAGAAAAACTGAAGAAAATGGCGTTGGATGCATCTTATATACCCCTGGCGCACTGACGTCAGGGAAGAAGCAACAGCAACTGACGCCGGGCCAAGACTTTGGAACTCTGGCCAACTGCGGGGACCGCCTGACGGCACATAAACATCCTGGAGATGAGAGCAGTGCTTCTTGCGTTGCAGGCACTTCAAGAAGTCCTCCCTCTAGGGACTATTGCGATACACTCAGACAACGTGTCATTAGTGTGGTATCTCAGCAAGCAAGGAGGAACCCTATCTTATCCACTATGCAGGGAGGCCATGCACGTGTGGCATTGGGCAATAGCTTACCAACTGTTTCTAGTGGCAACGCACATCCCTGGGAAGAGCAGTGTGATAGCGATTCTTATGCCCTACGAGTGGTTCCTGAATCTCCTGGTGGCAGAGCGAATCTTCAGCAGATGGGGTCAACCTTGCTGTGACCTTTTTGCCAGCCCTCTCAATGCGAAATGCAGCAACTACTTCTCGATGATCCCCCCACCGGGGGAAATCACCCAGAGATGCTCTAGCTCACAATTGGCCCTCCGGTCTGCTTTATGCTTTCCCTCCATTTCCCCTTCTCTCAAGGGTGTTTCAGAAAGCGCAATCCTTGGGAAGCAGGATGATTCTGATTTCCCCACACTGGCCTCGTCAAGTATGGTTTCCCCTTCCTTCAACCCTACCTTGTGGATACTCCTTGGATTCTGGAACCCCTTCCAGACTTACTGACACACATGTCGGGATAGTTCCACCCCTCTCTGAGGACACTCCGGCTGACAGCCTGGATACTCCACTTCCATACTTAGTCAGATACCATAATTTTTCGCCAGATGTAGTCCATATTTTGATGTCCTCTCATAAACCATCCACTAGAAAAATCTACTTTAGCAAATGGAAAAGATTCTCTATTTAGGCTCATTCCAGAGGCATTGATCCCTACACGGCTTCAATTGATTCCGTTTTGGAATTTTTGTCTATATTGTTCTATCAGGGGTCCGCTTCAGCCACCATCAAAGTTCAGCTGACGACTATATCAAACTTCCACGTGGCCAATGAGCCTAGCCTTATGACGCACAGACTATGTAAAGCATTCCTTAAAGGTACCCTATTGCTTTGTCCCCCAGTATCACAACCTGTTATGCCGTGGGACATCAATTTTGTTCTTCAAGCCCTCACTCTTCCACCCTTCAAGCCTGCAGCTACCGGTTTCTAACATGGAAAACAGCTTTTTTAATAGCTATCACTTCAGCGAGGCGGGTCTCCGAAATCCAAGCCCTTTCCATCAAACCCCCATATTTGATCTTCCATAAAAATAGAGTCTCCCTTAGACCAAACCCGTCATTCCTTCCCAAAGTGGCTTCCCTGTCTAATATAAATCAGTCTATTGAGCTGCCAGTTTTCTTCCCCAATTTTTCCAACAAGGCGGAATTCAGATTTCACCCATTAGATGTACATAGACAGTTAAGCTTCTATCTCCATCGGACAAAAGATATTCGGAAATCTGACCAACTCTTTGTCTCCTTTTCCGAAAACCAGCTTGGTTCTCCGGTATCCAAGGTCACACTCTCTAGATGGATAGCCAGCTGTATTTCCTTCATTTATCACACAGCAGGTAAAACTTTGCCCTTTCCACCTAAAGCCCATTCCACAAGAGCTGTCTCCACATCCACAGCCTATCAAGCTAGATTGTCGATGGATGATATATGTGCTGCGGCCACTTGGGCTTCTCCTCACACTTTTGTCTCTCATTACAAATTGGACGTGGTTTCCAGGGGCAGATCTTCATTTGGCTCCACAGTTCTCAGGAGTATTTTTCTATGAGCCACCCAGGTTGTAGGTGCTAGGGACGCTGTCCCATGAGTAAGAATGTAGGCGAGATAGGACTACATAACATCAAGAAGTTATGTACTCACCATAACATTCGATGTATGTAGTCCATCTCACCTCACATTCTTACTTACCCTCCCGCCTTCCCCCTGCCTGGAGGATTTGGAGGTAACATTTTATCATGCAGAGTCCCTTTGATTAATTTGTTTGGATAATTTGTTTGCATGGATGTGTGTTATGTATGCAATAACTGTGTTGTTTGCAGCAAACTAGATCTGGGGATGTGAAGCAGTGTACTATGGGATACCCTCTTAGCCCAGCCAATCAGAGATTTTTGAGATAGTAAATAGGCCGAGTCGGAGCCGATATTCAGCTCTGAACCCATGGGTAAGAATGTGAGGCGAGATGGACTACATACATCGAACGTTATGGTGAGTACATAACTTCTTGTTCTCTTGTATGTATATGGATAGCAAGATACAAGCAGTGAAAATGTTTTAGTCCCATTAGTTTTATACACAGGTCAGATGTATTTTTATCAACTAGAAGAGAAGTTATGGACAACAATCAGTAAAGAGTTGAAGGGTTTTATCTGGGAGGGAAGAGGGCAAGAGTCATGTGGGATCAGATGATCCTTCCAAAAGAACAAGGTGGTTTGGGGATTACCTGATTTGAAGGGGTATTTCAGAGCTACACAGTTGAGGCTCCTATACATAGCACAAGCAGAAAGCTGTAATTAAACGTGGGAAGGGATGATGATGATGAATCAGGTAATTAAGCATGGGAAGGGATGATGATGATGAATCGGGAGAAGCTCAACAAATAAGACTGGGAATTTGGATGCAGATCCTTAAGGAAAATAACAGTAAGTATATAGAATAATACACTCATAAGCTAGCAGAAAGTATTCTAACTCAATACGGGATTTGAGAAAAGAGAGTCTGACAAAAAGGTAGACTGCAATTAGGGATGCAGAGAATAGGAAAAAGATGACTGGAACTTGCTGGAAAAAGCTTGCAAAGAAACAAAGCAAATAATTAGGGAAAGGTAATAGAATGGGAAGAGTCCAGTAATACATTTGGAGCACAGACTTGAGATTGCCTTCCTTATCAAGGATAGGCAAAGAGAAAGGAATAGGGGATCCTAAGTGAAAGACCAGTACTCGTAGAGTTTTTAGTAGAATCTAGAACAGAGCTGCTGTTAAAAAGTTGATAATTAGTATGGCATATCAAATACTGCATGACAACTACAGGAATCAGTCAGAGGAGGTTAGAAAGGATTGGGAAGAGAGAATGGATAAGCAATGAACAAAGAAATATGCAACAGTCTAGAAGATTGTTTTTTTTTTTTTTTTTTTTTTTGCTTGTGTTTGCATAAATATTTTTATACATCAAGTAGACTCCAAAGAATTTTTTTTCATGTAGAGTGCAAATGTTGGAGATGTGATGGGGAAGAAAGAGGTAACTGAGAACGGGTCTACTTCATATGGTCAGCAGCTCATATGATCGACAGCTCATATGGTCAACACATAAATCCAAAGCATTATGCCCTTTCCCCACTGTAGCGCGACCCTGGAGTAGGAATAACTAGGGGGGTGTGGGGGGCCTAGCCCCCCACATTATTTACATGAATATAGTCAATTCAGTTAAAAGTTTCCATATGTATGTTTAAAATGTAAGACATATGTGGGGGGCTGTGCCCCCTACACCCCCCTAACTATATATTCCTACTCCAGGGGCGAGGTACAGTGGGAAAAGGGCATAAAGCTTTGGATTTATGTATCAACCATATGAGCTTTCAGTGTTTTGAGCTTTCAATGTTTTGGTGTCAGTCAAATGATTGTCGATCATATGAGCTTTCAGTCATATGAAGTAGACCCCTGAAAACATATTCTCTGGGAGTGTAATGAGTTGGCAGACTTAAAACATCAATGCAGACTATTCAGTCTGGTTGAGCAAATTGGTGTAGCTAAAGAATCTGTGATACGGAATCGGAACTGCTTAGACATAGTAAGGCCTTGCTAAGTTTAATTCTGGTGGCTGCCAAAAAAGAAGTTACTAGAAAATGGAAATTAAAGTGTAAACCAATCATACCAGAAGCAGTGAATATAGTAAAAAAGTTAAAAGAACTGTATGTGGGATATATATAAAGGATAGGAGCAAGTCCCATAGAAAAAAATGGGAATTGTGGGATGAATACACGCAGAACATATTTTGGAGGAGGAATGAGGTTAAGGGGAAGGGAGGAATTGAATGAGCTATGCAATGTTCTATTGACAATGACTGTATAGAAAATTATATAGGAGGTACAATACCTGAAACTGAAAATATGTCAGATGGGTTTGTTTTCATTTATATAAATGTACGATTGCCTGTATCATATGTGACAATTCAGTAAAGAGGTTTCCTGTATTTTAAAAAAGAATGGTCTCTCAATGTTCTTGTTAAAAAAAAGAATGGTGTCCCAGCTACTTAACTTATGCATCACACATATAAACACACTTTACATAATTTTATATAGAGAGAAAGACCGATATAGATTATAGCTATAGATAAAAACTCAACCGAAACAAACCCTTCTCAGAGAATGCACTTCATGAACCACTCTTATAAACATGAAAAATTAAGATACGTCATGCAACAAACCAAGTTTATCATAGTGAATATTTTAGTCCCTCTTGTTAAAAAATTCAGTCGGGTGCTTACAAACTAGTACCAACAACTCTTATGGAAGCACATTGCATGAATTATTACAACTAATATGATGTGATGTGCCCACCTCGATCATGAACCTATGCCCACATTCTATATAAAGCTACTCTTACACAAACTTAAACTGTGCTCTTCAGCTTCTGTTTCATTCCTTACAAATAGGTCAGTTCAGGAATCCCACATGCCCTCTGTCTGGAAAAATGTCACACATTATCCCTCTGCACACAGGAGGAAATTTAATAGACTTGAATAACTTTAGACCCATAGTGATCTTATAACCCCTCACCAAAATGCTTGAAAAATGTATTCAAAAACAATTGCTACACTATCTCCTGCAGGAATAACTCCTATCCTCTACACAACATGGCTTCTATCCTTCCCACAGTACTAGCACTGCCTTTCTAACCTATTTAGATACTGTCAGTAAAGCTAGAAATAACTGCAAACTAGTCTCTTCCTTATTTCTAGGCTTGTCTGAAGCCTTCGATACAGTTTGTCACAGCAAACTTGTACTTAAGATTTCCTCACTAGATCCCTGTCAGTCCACCCTTCTGTGTTTCAAAAGCTACCTGTCCGGTAGGTATCGGTCAGTAAAATGGCACTCCACACTCTCTCCTTACCTCTCAGTCACCACAAGTGTACCACAAGGCTCTATCCTTGGTCCCCTCTTCTCTAACATTTTCACCAGCACCCTCTATACTTCCACACAAGCCACCCTGATACAATACACAGATGACTCCACTCTCATTTACATTTCTGACAACATGGTCCAACCCCAAATAATTACTCAGGAAAGTTTAACAGCCATGGAAACATGACTTCATAACTCACAACTCATGCTTAACCCAAAAAGACCAATGTACTACTTTTTTCCCCTAAGTCCCTCTCTCATGAATAAACTAAATTTAAAGTCCTCTCTCTTGATAATACAACCATTGAAGTCACTTCTCGTAGCAAACTATTAGGGGTGGATAGTGGATGATAATCTTACATTAGACTGCATATACAAAATTGCATAAGATAAACTCATCAAAAACTGGGGATGCTTTACAGAGCCAAAAACTTTCACACTGATGCAACTAAAACTACACTTGCCACTACTTAACTCCTCCCCACTCTTCTTTGTGGCACTCCTGTCGACACTAACCTCCAGGCTTCACAAAAATTGAAACTTGAACAGCGCTATAACAAAGTTGCTAAATTTGCAGCACATACAACTTTCAGAATCCATCACTGTATAGCACTGAAAAGCCTAAATTGGTTAGAACTGCCATATCAACATATACATGACTTCTTACCATCTATAAAATCATCCAGCATCCATCTGCCTGTCCACAACCATGTTCTCAAGTCACTCATTATGATGTTAGTGTTGTTATCTTTCGGCTTTTTCCTGGTTAGGGGTCACCACAGCGGAATTCCGGTCCGCTAATGATTGGCAGTAGATTTTCAAGAACACCGAGGTGCCAGCTCGATGTTCAACCTTCAATGAAGGCACGCCCATTTACACATCTTTCGAATGCCCACCCAACCTCGGGGAGGGGGCATGCAGACTCCACACAGAAGGCACTCCCCGCACTCCAGCCGGGAATCGAACGGGGGAACCTTTTGCTGTGAGGCAACAATGCTACCACTGCACCACCGTGGATTCACTCATTGTGATCCAGTGATCAAAAACTCCTGTCTGTCTATAAATCTATCAAATATGCTGGGC
Organism: Protopterus annectens; assembly: GCF_019279795.1. NCBI lineage: Eukaryota > Metazoa > Chordata > Ceratodontiformes > Protopteridae > Protopterus > Protopterus annectens. Next base: position 172,398,689 of record NC_056750.1, on the reverse strand, counting down.
ACTGCTTATATCCATGCAAGGTTGATAAGGCTGGAACTCCTTACCTGTATCCATTAGGTCTGTACCATCCCCCCATCTTTCAAAAGCACTCTGAAAGACTTCCTAGCTAAAGTCTGGCTCTGTTCTTACTAAAAATCATGATAAACTATATCCCTAAATGTTAACAAGTATATTGTCATTCCTTATACTTCCTTATTCTCCTTTCTTCACTTATTTCCTTACTGCTGTCTAATTCTCTTCTCTGACTTTCTCTCTAAATATACCATAATTATGTGTTTCACTCACTTCATACTGCAATTCCTATTTGTATTACACTAACTTACCTTTAGTTTCTATACGAACTGTGTAATGTTTCTCAAACGATTGTCATATACCTTGTATTGATTCTTAACTAATCTTATTCTTATTATGTCAAATACATTATAATTATTTAAACTACATTTTTTTTATTTTTGAAGATTGCAAAATTTGTTCTTAAAATGTTTTGTAATAATTTGGAGCTTTTCTCCCCGGGTCTCCACTGAAAATGGGCTTCTGCCTAGTCTGACTTTCCTGGTAATCAAATGTCAGTGTGTAGGTAAATAAGTAAATAAATAAATAAATAAATACTGTGCTTCCACAATAAAGCTGTCACATTCCCACAAGCACAGATAGAGCATTTGCACTCTAGAGAAACAGGCTAATACACATAGTATGCTAATGATCACATCTGAGAAATAGTGTGATAAGCATCCTATGCAAATGACCACGTAATGCCAAAGAAATGAACATCAACATACACATGACAGCTACTTTGTATGCAAATGACAGGAAACAGACAGCAAAGAATGTATCCTCAGTTTAGATGAAAATGATCTAAGGGAAGAATTACTAGATTTAATGGAGATGGAGAGACTTAAAGGAAAACTCCACCTTAGAACTAAAAAAAATTTTTTTTCAGTCTCTCTTTGTTTCCAGACCTATTTTAACACCTCAAAATCACTCTAAAGTGCTTTATTTGTAATTTTAGCCAGATTCAAAGCTGGAGTGCCTTCTGTGTGGAGTCTGCATGTCCTCCCCACGGTCGAGTGGCCTCCGAAAGACATGCGTGAATGGGCGTGCCTTCGCTGAAAGATGGGCATCTGGCTGGCAACTTGGCACCATAAAAATCGATTGCCAATCATTAGCAGACTGGAGTTCTGCTGTGGTGACCCATAACCGGGAAAAGCCGTAAAGACAAACAAACAAACAAACCACAACATTGCTACCGATGGGGCTTGATGCTTCAATGCAATCTTCTCCTTCAGCCCTTTCTCTTTCCTGTAAAGCATTTCAAGTCTTCTTTCTATGACTCATACCAGACATAAGGAAGTAACTGTGAAATCTCATGCCATTGACATATAATGGGAAATGTGTCTCACTGTCAGTTTATATTCCTTCTGTAAAAGGCCTGCTTCTTTTCTGTTGCAAATCACCCTCATTTATGTTTAGTTCACAGCTTGCTTTACACTATAATTTGAAGTTGTCTAGTGGCAGCAAGAGTTGTAGCTAAACTGGATGCCTTTGTCCTAGGTGTTCTTTTGTAGTCCAAGATGAACTGACATTCCCCTCCTCCCACACTACTGCAGAGGTGTTAAAACTGTCACTGCACCTGACAGCTCAGACTTGAAAGGAAGGAGTTTTGTTTGTCTTTCGGCTTTTTCCCGGTAAGGGGTCGCCACAGCGGAACTCTGGTCCGCTAATGATTGGCAGTAGATTTTTACGAAACGCCGAGGTGCCAGCTCGACACCCAACCTTCAATGAAGGCACGCCCATTTACGTACGCATGTCTTTTGAACGCTACCCAACCGCGGGGAGGATATGCAGACTCCACACAGAAGGCACTTCCAAGCCAAGATGAGAATCGAATGGGAGAACCTCTTGCTGTGAGGTAACAACGCAAAAGGAAGGAGTGCCATTTGAAATGTCTTCCTCTCTGCCTGCAGCAAGATTTAATTGTTTTGGCATCAGACAGATTTAAACAAATTCAGTTTAATTTTTGCAAGCAAATTTCTGCTAATTGTTGATTTCATTGTGTTTTACTACGATTGATTTTTGATTTACCCCTATTTCTACAAAACATTATTCATTTATTTTTTGCTTTCCAATCATTTTGAGCAACAACAGTCTTGCGGCATGCTGTTTCTGTAATTTCCTGCCATTCACATCATCTCCACATTTTTTAAATGACAGCAAAACAGTAGTTTGCAAACCTGTGTCTATGATACTGGCACAGTAAAAGAGTGTACTGAAAACTGACTGTATTCTACAGTCCCTCCAGTGAAGTTTTTTTTTGGGGTGTGGCAGGGTCTACTGTATATTTTGGGAAAGTAAGTATCACTTGCATTATGCAGATAACTGCAGCATTTTATTACTGTTAAACTACTCATATATTCAGTTGTTAATTTGCAGTTGACAGTACTCAGACAAACACAGTTCTTTAGTTTCACATTACAGCTTTTGACATGGTCCCTCCTCAACTAAGAAAGAAATGTGTGCAGTTTTCACGAAACACCAGTTAGGTGGGTTTACATCTTTCTGTAAAAGTAAGGATTACAGCATCCAATTTGAAGTTGTACTAACTACACTTGTCAAGTCAGGCAGTAAGTGCACAGGACTGACCTGCTACTGTCAGTGTCATGAGTACAGACTGACAATTTTTCCTCCATAATTTTCCTGTCGACCCGATTAGAAGTCACTGTACCAGGCCGTGCTGTGTGGCCCTTGGGAATAATGCACTTCTTACTGCAAGTTAAACTAAATGTTGTAGCCAGAGATCCAAGACTTCATAGCACTCTCCTCATTGTGAAAAATGTGTGTGGGCCCTACAAATTACTTGAGTACCAAAAATGCATGTATCACATCACACAGACCCCTTTGCCATCAACTTTGACAGCTTCATAGTGTAACACTGTCTCACACTGTGCATCAGACATTAGTACACACAACCTACAATGTGTCGAGGTTACCAGCCATCATCATCTGCACAGGTGACAAGGAGCACACCACACAATAGCTTGGACTATAAACAATGTTAGGAGGGCATAACTGCTACACAGGATTTTGAACAGTGTGATGCCTGCCGAATGTGACCACCCACTTGCTGTTCAGGGTCATGGCTAATAATGGTAATTGCCAGTAACAGAAATAACAATTTAAGAACTGTACACATCTGTCCTTCCATTGTAGGTGTTGCAATGTCTTTGGAGGGATTACAAAGAAATCAGTATGGAACCACAAGGAAGCCTCAGATTTTGTCATTCCTGGATAAATGCGGACAGATGCTGGGTCCGGATATTTATGTTCCCCAGGGGGAATCAAACATGTTGTAGTCACAGGTAAGTTCATGTTTACAGACATGGATGTCCAACTCGTCAGGTTGAACAAAAAGGCCACGCTCAGCTGTCTGCACACTGCCAGGATCTAGCACATCACATACGTACTCGTGTCTTAACAACAGGCACTGTTACGACTGTGTCCTACTCCAGGCTGGGGTGTGTGACATCGCTGTCATGGAATACAGGAATAGAGACACGACTGCCTTCTCTGCTTACATGTCCCATTACATAGATAACTAGTCAACATGGACAGAAAAAGTACTTGCTTCTACATTTATCTCTGTTTTGTAGGTCATTGAATGACTATTCAGTGCCTGTCACCCATGGTTGATATGGTGGATAACACCAAGACTTTTCCAGACATGCTATCCACCTTTTCCCTCTGGGCTTTACACTGCAGCTGAGGACAGTGGCATCCCACATTAGGATTCTGTGCAGATACTTCAGTTGCAATTAAATGTTGTTAGGACACCTATTCCAGTCAATGCCAGCTACAGCTCACCCTCTATAACTCAGGACTTCCATTCTCTATTTGGATCTTCTCGAGTCTATCAAGATACATCCAAACACCATGGTTTTGCACAACTTTTGCTACCCATCCATTGACTGTGTAAATTACATGTGCTCTGACTCACTTGCCCACAGGTTCCTTGAGTTCGTAAACTGCAGTGCCCGGGATCTGGATAGTTAACACCTCCACAAGGCCTGGCAACATCCTGAATGTTGTGCTTAACAGTATGGGGGAGTACTGTAGTGCACCCACTCTGAGGTCTTATCTAGTGTGAACTGACCACAAAACAGTATATTTCGCTGTAAGTAGCAGACCGTGCCCCACCCATCAAAAACTAAACACAGAAACTAAAAACCTTCTCCAAAACAGACTATTACTTCTTACAGGAGGGGGAAAACAGCTGTACTGCACCCCCCACCCTCAGATGGAACCAGCGAGTAGGACAAGTTACACTTCAAAGCTTCATACAAGCACCTGTGTAACTGCATTGAAGTGGCTGTACCTGATAGGGCCAAAACAAGCTCCTACGGAAGAGCAAACCTGCCTGGTGGACAACTGCCATTAACAGGCTTTACAATAAGAGGAAGAATTTGCTGTATAACAGTAAGCGGAAGCAAGCCCTAAACTGGAAACCCTCCCTCCTCAGCTTATACAAGCAAATGAGACGCCTTTCAAAGTCTTCCAAAGAAAACTACGAGTGCAAATTAGCTGCCTCAACTAAGGACAACACTAAGGCATTCTTTAGTTACATCCTTAACCTAAAAGGAAAGTCCCACATTTGTGCCAAAATTATAGTTAATGATACCACATATACTGAACCTGTGGACATTGTTAACCTATTAGCCGACAGGTTTTGGGGAAAACTTCACTCCCCTGTCCCCACCACAAGTACCCCATGACAAACTCCACCAACTGTCCTGTACCTTGTATCTGTAAAGAGCTGGTCATACACACCCTCTCTAAGTCAAAAAACACACCGTCTGTGGGACCCAACAACATCCACAGTTGTGTCCTGCATGAGCTCAAGCAAGAATTAGCAACAACGCTGGGTACTCTTTTCTAGTATACTCTTATCACTGGCTTCATACCAACTAAATGGAAAACAGCCACTGGTATGCCCTTGCACAAAGAGTAAACTACATAGGTAAATGAGCGCTTAACCTACATACACAGGGTAGCTACATAGGTAAACCAGTGCTGACCCTTAACCATCCCATTAGAATAATATGATCCCACGTTGACACACTCCTTTTCTTGGAATTTGGAATTTCTCAGTTTGTCTTCACTATTGGCAGGGAAGCCATATAACAAATGGTATACTTTTGCACTACTCAGAATTAATCTAATGTTATCATGGCATACCTACCAAAACAACTTTTTATTCTTTAAGCAGTCCAACAACACAAGATGCACATTCATCACGATGGTCACAATTATGAAAGCACCGCTGTACAGTTTACAAAAATACATTCAGTTGCCCTCCAAACAGCATTTAATCTACTTTTCAGTTCTTGCCTGTTTAACTTGATTGACTCAGTCAGTTCCTTGCATATCATATACTCTGTTTCAGCTTTAGGCGCACAGTGTTTGGAAGATGCTCCCTTCTCTGAAAGGCTTCACATAGTCAAAGATATCAGAACTCAGCTGCTAACTTTCTTCAAGCAACTGCCAGATTGTCACTGCGTTACAATTTCAGGCATTGCTTGAAGGGTCTATTATCCAATCAAATCAATTTTTTTCTATTCTTCCTGCCCTTATCTTCACCTCCAATATGTTCATGTTTGGATATTAATGTTTTATTACTTACTCTTGGTACTGGAGTTTCTAAACTTATGCAATGAAGTGTTTCAAAACAGTAAGTATCTTCATATATGTTTGTGCAATATGTAACTAATGGCATCCGTCTTCATTTCTTATAATGTCAGCCATGTGAAACAGAGAAACTGCAGCTTTTGTAAAGTGTACTGCAATCATATCTTTGTTGTTCCTTTGGGTCACAGTCTGTAGCGGAAATGAGTTTCGACTGCATTACTGCACGGCAGTGCTCTAAACATTCCACTAAAAATATGCTACCAATACATGTAACTCCACACGAACTGCAGAAGGAGACATTACTGTGCGCATTGCAGGTGCCCCGATGACCAGTTTTAGCTGACATCAAAGCATGAAGCAATACTAATTTCATGAACTGTGCTCGTACTTTGAGTTAGGAATGTGGTCCATTCCTGTCATGGTATTAGAAACATAACAGATTTCGGCAAATTTAAAAAAGGCATAAAAAGGCAAAGGTGGATATTCCAGGGTGACCCTTTGTCACCGCTGCTATTTTGTCTTGCCCTTAACCCATTAAGCTGTTTACTTAACAGCTTAGGTCATCTATCTAATTCAGCTCCTAGAAAACAACAAAGTGTAAAGACTTCTCATCTTCACTTTGTCCATGATTTAAAACAGTTATTTATTTTATTTATTTTTTACATTTGTTAACTGGGAGAGTCCGACTGGATACATGTCCATTTTCAGCGGAGGCCTGGGGAGAAAAATGACAATCAATATTCACGGTTATAAAAAATTAAAAAAATTAAAAATAAGGGACAATATATATACATGGTTACATTGAAATTTAGCATCTTTGTAGGTTTATAGTATGAAATATGTACAGAAATCATTACACAGCACTGGAGTGCATAGAATGACATGTTATACAGATCGATGTCACGGATGACAATCAGAAAAAAGGTGGTTAGATAAGAAGGGAAGTTGCTAGAAATTAGATGTGGAAGGATTAAAAACATAGCCTTAGAATGGCTAGGATAGCAGGTTATAATAGAAGGGTTAAAAACATAGCCTTAGAATGGCTAGGATAGCAAGTTATCATCCTTATAATATTGTTCTAAAGGTTGTTGAGAAGTGTACACATTCTGTGTAGGTACGGTTTAGAAAGTTCATACATATAGTTTAAGGAAGTTGTTATTATAAGGGTATTTCACCTATTTGAATTGTGTTTTTATTGGGTTAGTCTGGGTTTAGACATGGACATACCCAGTGCCTGTTTAGGTGTTTCTTTAAGGATATTTTGAATTAGGGTAAGGAGGATGTAGTGATAAGATTTCAGGGGAGCGAGTTCCATTTTTTTCCAGCAGAGTTGGAGAATAATGATTCTCTGGCTGAGTTGTTGGCTTTGGCGGATTGTACTTGCATTTTGCTGGATGAGCGGAGGGATGATAGGTTGCTGTAGGGGGTGATTATATTTGTCAGAATGGGTGTACTGTTAGGTTGGTAGAGGAATTTATGAATAACTATGAGTTGGTTACACTGGAGTTGATTGGGTAGTTCTAGCCACTCTAGTGTTTGAAGAATTTGACAGTGATGGGTTCTGTAGGCTGTGCCTGTGGCGAATCTTGCTATATTGTTGTAGCAGCTAGTAAATTTGTTAAGGTTTGCTTTGCTTAGGTTTACGAGGATGGGTGAGGCGTAGAGAAGGGTTGATAGGAGATATGTTCGAGCTATGACTGCTCTGGCAGGTGAGGTTAGGAATTGTTTAATCCTATACAAAGAGCCTAGTTTTTTGTTAACTGTTTTGCTGGTTTTGTCTATATGAGCGTCATACCTCAGATTATTATGAATTATTACACCAATAAGTTTTGTGCATGGTTCTGGAGAGATTATGGTAGCACAATGAATGCAGAGTACTTCTCTTTTCGTGACTTCAAAGCACTCAGCACAGTCAGGAGTTGAAGGCAAGCTAACACCTCATGACAAATTTACATATACAGCTTAGGGTAAAATGGTACTGTTTACTAAATGGTTTGAAAGATGATTAATGGGTGTTTAAATACAATTTCACAGTAGGAAACAGATAAATCAAAGAAATGTGTGTGTCTGCTGACTGTACCCCAGCATGTATTTGGATCGGAGGCTTCAGACCAAATGCATCAAGAAAGTCCGTAGATAATGATATGCAGGATCAATGGGAAAAGCTGCCTCGTGGCATGCTGTTTCGGTTATTTCCTGACATTCTACTCATCTCCACATTTTTTAAATTACTGCATATCAGTAAATTGCAAATCTGACTACATGACACTGGCACAATAAATGCATGTACTGAAAACTCACTGTATTCTACAGTCGAAGCAGTGAAACTTTTTTTTTTGGGGGGGGGGTACTGAATATTTTCGGAAAGTAAGTATCACTTGCATTATGCACATAACTGATGCATTCTTTGAACTTAATATGATCTTCTCTGATTCAACAGTAAACTAATAAGCGATTTTCTATTCCTTTAACCCCATTAGTAATTTTCAATTGAGCCACTCGCTGTCTTTGTGCATATTTTCAATCATAATCAGTTTCAGACCTCGTATCCTTCAGAAAATGTATGGTAACACAACACCTTTGATGCTAGGAACTTATAAGCTTATAAGAGCAATTTTTTAATTTTTTCTCTTTATTATTGTGTCTTTTCTACCACCATTATTTTTTACTTTGTCCAGATTTTTGGTGCAAAGAGGTGGAGAGCTGTGGGTCTCCCCGGTCCTGAGAGATCCATTATTTCCTAGTAACTCGGCCATGGAGGGCATTTTTGAACTTATTTAATGGGCTGTCTGATAAATTAGTTTTGTACTGGCTTAATTATTAGTATATAATATGTTTAAACTTTTGATATAAAATATAGAGCACTATGCAACAATTTATAAAGATGCATGGTGTCAGGAATACCTGACAGGACTACATCTTCCTCGGCAAGGAAGAGTAAACATCTCTGGTAGACCATTGCAAAAAATAAACTCTATAACCCAAGGCAACAAATTGCTGTCCAAGACCAAGAAGGTGCATGTGCACAATTGGAAGCTATGTCTCCTTAGCCTGAACAAGCAAGTAAGAGCACTAGTGAAATCCTCCAAACCAAACTTTGAGTCCAAACTGGCCACATCTACTAGAGACAATCATAAGGCCTTCTTCACAGATGTCCGTAACCTCAAAGGAAGTACCCAGATCTGTTCAGAACTGGGGGTCAAGGATAGCATATATACAAGTGCTGTACATATGGTAAATTTGCTGGCTGAAAGATTCAGGCGAACTGTAACCCTCTGCCACCTCATCAATAAATCAGAACATCCACAGTACTTGCCCCCTTCCCCTTATATCTATGGAACAGGTCATCACAGTTCTCTTAAAGGCAAAAAATACAGCATTCATGGGACCAGATAACAACCCAGGCTGCATACTACGTGAACTCAGCCAGAAACTTGGAGCACTATTAGGCAGCCCATTCAACCAAAGCCTGAGTACTAGCTTCATCCCAGCTGAGTGGAGGACAGCCACTGTCATCCCTTTGCACAAAGGTGGAGCACCCAGCAATACGTGAAATTATACAACCATCAGCCTAACTAGCCTGATCTGCAAGGCCATGGGACGGATTATCATGGACCCCATTAACAAGGATATTGGCAACCTCCAAGCACTTGAAGAAACACAGTTTGGATTCAAGAGGAGGTCATGTCTGTTAAATTGGCTCTAGGGCAAGATGGTGCACAGTTGCCTACCTGTACCTGTCCAAAACCTTTGACACTATACTACATAATAGATAAACTCTCTCAACTAGGCATAAATTGATATGTTACCAGATGTGTAGCAAACTGGCTCAGTAATAGAAGCCACATAGTCAAAATAGGGGAAGCCACCTTAAGCAGTCGGCCAGTAAAAAGGGGCGTGCCCCAGGATTTGGTCTTGGGGCCTGTGTAATTTAGGATATATTTTTCTGAGATGCAGGCCAAAGCCAGTGGGCTCTGGCTGACCAAGTTTGCAGAAGACTGCAAGTTGGGGGCCGTCATCAAATCTAGTGATGTGTACATCCTCCAAGCGGATCTCACTCAGACAAATGAATTTTCCCAAAAATATGGACTCCAGCTGAAGACGAACAAATGCATCATTGTCCTCTCTGGGGAGAGTGACGTCCCCACTAATTATCACATTAATAACAATGTCCTAAGCACGCAATGAGTCCTGGGCACAAAGGTCGATAGCAACCTGACTTTTGACCACCCTGTTGCTTCTGTTGTATGGAAAACCTTGTACATAGTCCACATAATAAGTCAGGGTATTTTATCCAGGGAGAAGGAGATTTTAACATCCCTGTATTCTTCTCTCATAAGGGCTATTATTGAGTACAACACCCCATTTGGCATGTACCTCTCAAAGCAAATGCAGCAGCTTGTAGAGACCACAGAGGTTCCTCACCAGGAGAATCCAGGGCCTCAAGAATCTACCATACACATACAGGGTAAAATCCCTATCCCTCTAATCAGATTAATAGAGACTCCTCACCGGTGATCTCTGTCTGGCATACAAGGCAATCATGAACCACTCCTTGATGATACTGCTGCATATTCGCAAGTCAAACTCCACTCCAGTAACACCCATACGCGACCTCAACCTGGTCTGTGACATCAATAAGACTTGTTGGCGGGACAGATTTGTGTCCCAGAGACTCCTCATCTATGGAATATACTCCCTCTCCACATCAAGCAGAGTGACTCTTTACCCCTTTTTAAGTGCAAACGGGATAACTGGATGAGAAACCCAAAATATGTCCCTGGAATCCACCTCTGTCCTTGCCTGACAGGAGCATCGAGATCTCATCTGTCTAAACACGGGCTAAACTCTTGCCTAGCCTTATAAGGACCTTAGAGCCTAGTAACCTGCTATGATCCTATTCTTCGAGGAATTACATTACATATGAAATACAAGTTACATACTATGTAAAAATGCCTTCATACCTTACACACATTTATACACATACAGACATGCACAGGCAGACAATCAAGCAACAGACAGTGTCATTTACATATATACATATGTAAATATACAAATAGATGCAGAGGTCGAGAGAAACTCAGAGACACACACACACGCGTGTGATTTCAGTTGATTGATTATGCACCTGTCTCATGCAATAAATAGCTGGAAAACACTGACAGCATGAGCAGAAAACATTATAGAAAATGAAAAAGTTGATATCACATGGGATCACCCATTACCAACAGTTCAAATAAAAGATGGGCTCTTGCTGTGAGGCGACAACGCTAAAGGGTAGTAAAAGCAAATTATGCCATATCTAACCATAACACTGACTGCGAGGCAGTCTTTAGATTGCACAACTCGCAGGTGCACTGCCGTCAAAGATCAGCTTTCCATCCAGTTGATGTAACCATTGCTGGTATTTGTAGATACAGAATAGTAGGCTGTTATTTCAGTGTGATAGTGACAATTAAGGTTGCTGATCTAGTTAGAGAACATAAAATTATTTTGTTGCCTTAGTGTGGATATTTGATCAACAGCTTTTCCAGGACATGAGCACTGCAGCTCACTTTTGTTCATAATATTGTTACTTTTGTTTTATTTGTTTGTGTGCACATTTTTCTTTCTTCTAGCCAGTTGGACAGTAAATGTAAGATTTTTTTTTATGATGGAAGCTGAGAGATTGGATTTACAAATCATTATCATCACATAAAGAGTGAGTCAGTGGTGTGAAGAGTCGTCTGAAGATCCGATTAAGCTTTCCTAACAATAGTAAAGGTATGAGAGGGTCTTGAGGTACACGTTTGGAAATTGTGACTGAAGACATTTAGCCAAACTGCATATGAGGAAGTTGCAATGGTCTCAAAAATGTGTGGGGGCTTGCTGCATCTGGACCGGACACTGTCATTCAAATAATACCTGCATTCAAAAGGAATTTTGTGGTGGGGGCAGGAATGTGTCACAAAAACAAGGGACTCTCTGTGACCCGGCCAGAGGCTGAGAAATTTTTATTAAGAGATGCCTCTCGGAACTGAGCTTGGGGGAGCTCATCTAAACGGAAAGTGTGGATGAAAAGAGTGGCCTGTCAGACTACAGTATCTACATATCAGCAGTGAATGGTCCATTTGCGTCCAGTTTGTTAATAGCTTTCAAGGATTTACTTCTTCAGGGCAAGTGTTGATTCAACAGACAACACAACTGTCATGTGGTGTACATCACAAAGCAGGGAACATATGCTTATCCCTCTATGCGTGCACAACCAATGATTTTATTTAGGGAGACTGCTCTCAGTTTACTCTGCCGGGAGCACAGTTTCTATTTTAATCCTGCAATTCCTTTAGTTCAAGAAATTGGAGAATCTAGGATTTTGTGAACTGATTTTTGTGTATAGGTATTTGAAGTGAAGTTAAGTATGTGACATTTACGCAGTATGGTGGTTTTCTTGCCAGTTAAAGAAATGCTGATGGTGCAGGATTGGTGATTTGTTGCACAACATGCAGTAGGTGATTAATAGTTATGAGAGTCGAGAAATGTATATTAACCCGGGTACTGATAACATGCTATGTGAGGCAAGCATGCAGTATTTGATTTAGGGCTTGTGTAAAGATAGTAAACTTATTTATTTCCAGTTTAATTACCAGGGAAGTCCACTGGGCCCAGAGAGCCCATTTTCAGTGGAGGCCTGGGGAGAAAAGCTCTATGAAACAGATTACAGTAAAGATGGCAGTCCAATAAAAGTACAAATACATAGCAAATAATACAAAGTCTGAGCAATATTGCCCATAGTGGGAAAAATATCATGCAGATACATTTTAACAAATTCACACAGTTGGTCAACAGCTATTTACAATATTTACAGAGTGTGAGAGATTGTAAGATAATTAACTATAGAAGGTTATAGCCAGCTATAAGGTGCTTAGGAACTCAGGAGGATACACTCCCAGGGGATTTTGTTAGAGTTCTAGGTAGGGAGAATGCAGTTACATTTCCATTTGGAGGAGAGGTAGGTGTAAAGGTGAGTTTTGAAATTTTGTGTATTGTCCTTAAGGACGAGAGTTCCACTCCTTAGCTAAGGAGAGGAGAAGTTGTCCAACAGGACGTTTAGATTTCTGGACAGTAATTGTTTTGGTGTTCAGATCGGAGAGTTCTATTTGGGGTGTATGGGGGAAGGATGTTAGAGCGGAGCATTTAGTTGGATTTAATATTAGTCTATGTGATGTAGTGAGCTGGAGGAAGTCCAGGTAATTTTGTGAATTCTAACCAGTTGAAGGATTGGAGAGTAACACAGTGATGAGTGGAATGTTTGGCTTTGGTGGCAAATTAGAAATTTTGTTTGGAAGTGATGGAAGAGGATAGGTTAGTTAGTAGCGGGGCACCGTACAGAATGGAGGGAAGGAGGTAAGATGAGGCCAGAGTGTGCCTGGTAAAAGTAGAGAGGAAGTGGTTGTTCCTGTATAGCATACCTAGTTTTTGGTGGGTTTTCTTTATATTTTGATGAATGTGGTTGTCAAACTTGAGGTGTTCGTCTATAGTTGCACAGAGTAGTTTGGCAAAGGGAACAACTTCGATCGGAGAGTTGCTTTGGCCAAGGACTTGGAAGGAATTTTTATCAAAAGAGAGATTTTGAGGGTGTGAATAGTAGTATTTTAGATTTGTTAGCATTGAGAGAAAGGTGATTTTGACTCATCCAGATCTCAGTAGTTGAGAAGGCAGTCTGAGTTTTAGATAGTTCAGGGAGGTTAGCAGCAGAGCAGAAAAATGTAGTCTCATCTGCATATTGGATGACTTTGGCATTAGGAATAGCAGAGTGGAAGTTATTGATAAAGATATTAAACAGCATTGCTCCAAGGATGAACCCCTGTGGTACTCCGGTAGGGATGGGAAAGAAAGTCGAGGTGCTTTTTTTCCATTTCACAGCCTGAGATCTATCTGACAGCTTGAGAACCAAGAAAGAGTGCTTTGGGAGAGATTTAGGTTTGACAGGTGACTTAGAAGGTGTTTATGGGAAATAGTATTGAATGCTTTAGAGAGATCTAGGAGCACTGTGGATACTAAGTTCCCAGAATCTCAGGCTTGATTGACAGTTTCTAAGAATGAGAGTAGAGCTGTTATGGTGCTATAACCTGATCGGAAGCCATGTTGGGTAGGTGTAAGAAGTTGGTTTTAAGTCAGAAAAGGCAAAAGTTGGAGGTGGATGCATTATTCTAGGATTTTGAAGATTGGAGAGAGAAGAGCTATAGGGTGGAAGTTTGAAATGTTAGTGCGTTTGCCTCCCTTGTGGAGAGGAAGAATAAAGGTGGAACGCCAGAGTTTAGGGACATAGGATTCCTTTATGGATCTATTCGTTAGGATGCTAATTGGGAGAGCTATACCATTGGCAGCAGACTTGAGAAAGGAAGAGGAGATGTCAGGTACATTGGAGCAGGGTTTAAGTTTGGATAGAAGTCTTTTTATGTAGTTAGTGGAGACAGGTTTAAGCTCAAACATGGGGGGAATTATTTGGGGAGTTAGATGAGGTGGAATGTAGGAGAGATGGGTCGTTGTTGGGGAAAAGTTTTCTCTTAGGTCTGATATTGACTCTATATAAATAGAGTTGACTAGTGAGTGTAATTTGAGGTCAGATTTACTTGGGTCCAGACAGGGGTTATTTTTGGAGTCTGGGTTGAGGAGTGAATTTATGGAGTTCCAAAAAAGCCTAGGGTTTTGGGGATGGTTGGACTTGGAGCTTAGTGTAGTAGGATTTTTTGTCTTTTGAAGATTTGTTTTTTTGCAAAGTTATGGAGCTGTGTATATTGGAGAAGGGTTTCGGGAAGATGTTCTTCGTCTCCCATTGCTGCAGTCCTTATATATGGGGTAGTCCGCTGTCCACAATCGGCCCGAATACCAAAGGGCTAGAACCGGCGTCGGTCATCGGCGCCCGAGACTGACGTCAGTACGTGCCAGTACAAATGCGCATGACCAACGCCATATCCTCAGTCTTTCTTGCCGCGTGGTCCTAAGCAGAAGCAGCATTTGCAAGTGCCGTTCGGCATTCTGGAATTGTCGGTTTTCGAGTTTCAGACCGGAGACCAAGTTGGGCTAAGTACCCCGTTGGGGACACTTTTGTCTTTTTCTTGCCTCAGTATTGACGGATGTCAGAAAAAGTTAATAACTGTATTTCTTGTGGGAAACAGATTCCTCATAGGGATTACCATTCACTCTGTATTCCTTGTTTAGGGCCTGAGCACGACGTTGTTGGGTGTCGCTTTTGTGCTACTTTTAACAAGCGTACTATTAAACGTCGGTTGGACTGTGCTAGGCTCGTGTTTGGTAAACGTTGTAATTACAACATGCCGTCGGATTCTCCGACGCCTGGTTCTTCTAAGAAACGCAAAGAGAGGTCTTTGCGGTCCAAACAGGATGAGTCGTCCGCTCCGGACGCCGGTTCTGTAGAACCACCGACTACTTCAGCGGCTCCTTCTGAAAGTTTACCTGAGTCTCAAGGGGAGCCTTTGTTACTACAGGAAGTGGCTTCTCCTGTGTTAGGCCAGGCTGAGGGTGCTTCTCAGATGTCGGTGGTTCCCTCCCCTCATAGGGTAGTTAGGCCTACTCCTTCTCAAAGCAAAAGCCATTCTAAGTCTAAGTCTGCCCCTGCTGGTGCTAGTCCCCAGGGTCCAGCTCCTAGGAAGCACATGTTAAAGATGGCTGAAGATTTGATTACTTTAATTAGGGGTTCTATGCCCCCCCCCTGAGAAGAGGCCCAGGGTAGAGACAGAGTTGGAGGGTTTGGTTCAGTCTTCCAATGAGTCAGATTCCTCTGTGGATGAACTTCAGGATTTCCCTCCTTATTCTGATTCGGAGGCTGAGGACACTACTCCCTCTGCGTCCCCTCCAGAAGATTTTTCTTTCTCTGAGACCTTGCATTCCATGAGGGAACATTTCAAATGGGAAGGCCAAGATTATTCTGATTCTCGTAAAAGGCCAAGAGAATTCTTGTTTTTGCCTCAGCATAGGCCCTTGGCTATTCCCCCTGTACTGGATGTTGTTCAGGATGTATTTTCTGAGGCTGCCCTTAACCCAGATTCTCTGCCTCCTGCCCCGGTTAAACCAGATAGATACTACAGGGTTCCGGAAGCTCACAAGTACTTATATAAGAGTCCTAGGGCTGATCCAGAAACTATTTCTCAAGGCCCCAAAGGTGTTAGGGCTTCTGTGGTTAAGAATCCAGTTCCTCTGGACAAGGATGCTAGGGCCATGGATAGGTGGGGTAAAAAACTGTATACCTCTTCTACTTTGGCTATGAGAGCTTTAAATTGTCAGTTTCATATGCTCAGGTATCAAAATTATTTGCTGGGACAATTGAAATGTAAAGTAGATGCTTTAGCTGAAGGTATTGAATGTAAGGAGCTTCAGAATTTAGTGCATGCTTCAGACCAGGTTGGTAAGCATTCTTTGCAGTGTGGTTTTGATGCTTTACAAGCTTCTTCCAGGGTGGCTGCTACTAGTTCAGTTGTTCGCAGGCATGCCTGGCTTAAAGATCAGACCTTGTCAGAGCATGTTAAGGCTCGAATTATGGATGCTCCTCTGCAATCTGATGTTCTTTTTGGCCCTCCAGTAGAATCAGTTTTGAAAAAAATGGAGGAAAAGCTAAGTCTATGCAGACAGTTAAGGACTTTTTACAGGTTCAGCCCCCTAAGTTCAGTAGGAATTGGCCTGCTAAGGGATGGTCTTTCCCCTCTTCGGATTTTCATTCTAGGGGCAGGTCGAGGCGAGGTAGAGGTAGGGCTTCCTCTCAGGGCCCTGTTACTTCTAGGACTTTGAGTTCTTCTACCCCTTCTGCTGGGAGGGCAGGGGTCAGTCCTTTCGGAAACAGACCCAATGACCTGTGTCTTCAGCTGCCGGACTCTGCTTTGCTGGCAGCTCCTCTAGGAGGAAAACTGGGACTTTTCAAAAGGAATTGGCATTTGGTTACCCAAGACAAATGGGTATTGGACATAATAAATCGAGGCTACAAATTTTATTTTCACACATTCCCTCCTTTCAAAGGTATGCCGGATGTGCCTCATCAGCAAAGACTGGAAGCACAGGCACAAATTTCTTCTCTGCTTCAGTTGGGAGCAATACGGGAAGTTCCTTCTGCGGAAAGAGGCACAGGGTTTTACTCCCGTCTTTTCTTAGTACCAAAGAAAGGAAATACTTGGAGGCCAATTCTGGATTTATCCATTCTAAACACCTTTCTGGAAATTCCAAAATTCAAGATGTTAACACTGCAACAGCTGTTGCCTATGCTGGGCAGAGATCACTGGATGGTGACTCTGGATCTCAAAGAGGCCTATCTTCACATTCCTATCAGGCCCAGTTGCAGGAAATTCCTGAGATTTCGGAATGGGAATTTGCATTATCAGTTCTCTGCATTGCCCTTTGGCTTGTCTACTGCGCCCAGGGTATTCACAAAAGTCCTGGCTCCAGTAATAGCTTTTCTCAGACTAAAAGGGATTCAAATTTATCCTTATCTGGACGACTGTTTGATTCTGGCTCAAGGCAAGCACGAACTTCTTCAACATCTGCAGTATGTAATGACAGTTTTAAGATGCCTAGGGTATTCTGTGAACGAAATAAAGTCCAGTCTAGTACCCTCACAAGAGATGTGTTTTCTGGGTGTAAGACTGAATACAGCGGCTCAGATGGCATTTCTTACCCCGGACAAACAAAGAAATCTTCACCTATACTTCCTACAGCTATCAGTAATGTCCAGGCTGACTGCAAGGACAGTCCTTCAAGCCTTGGGGTTCATGGCATCTTGCATTCTAGTACTTCCCAATGCCAAACTGCATATGAGGAAGCTACAATGGTATCTCAAAAGCGTTTGGACTCAACACAGCCACGATTTGGACACTGTCATTCGGATTCTACCTTGCATTCAGAAAGAATTTGTGTGGTGGGCTCAGGAATGTCACCTAAACAAGGGACTCTCTGTGACCCAACCAGAGGCAAGTCAGATATTAACGACAGACGCCTCGGAGTCAGCCTGGGGAGCTCATTTCAAAGGAAAATGGATTCAAGACCTTTGGCCCCCAGAGCTACTTCACTTGCATATCAACATGAAAGAGATGCTGGCAGTTCAATTTGCTTTGGAAGCATTCAAGGACCTACTTCAACCAGGACTAGTGTTGATTCGAACAGACAACACAACTGTCATGTGGTACATCAACAAGCAGGGGGGAACTCATTCTTACCCTCTTTGCAGACAAGCAATGCTGTTATGGGAAACTGCTTTAAATCTGCACATCACTCTTCGGGCACAGTTTCTGCCAGGAGCACAAAATTCTTTAGCAGATGTTCTGAGCAGACAGATGGTGGATCCTCACGAATGGAAGTTGGACCCTCAGGTATTTCTTCAGTTGACCATGGCTTGGGGAACTCCAGACATAGATCTGTTCGCTTCTCCTCTGAATTTCCAACTGCCTCTGTTTTGCACAAGGCTGTTTCATCCAAAAGCCTGGAAAGTAGATACACTATCCTTCAGTTGGAGCAACCTTCACGTGTATGCTTTTCCTCCTTTGCCTCTTCTTCCAAAGGTACTGTTGAAAGTCAGGAGGGACAAACCTTGCATGATCCTTATAGCACCGGATTGGCCTCGTCAGCATTGGTACCCGCTGTTGAGGAGCTTAATTCATGGGACACCTTGGCCATTACCACAGATTCCTCACTTATTGTCTCAGGAAAACAATCATTTTCTCAATGTCAGGGTGCAATCCCTACACCTGACAGCCTGGCATTCTGTTTTAAAGAAGGAGGGCCTTCAGCTCCCTCAACAAGTTTTGGATGTTATTTTGGAAGCCAGGCGACCTAGTACTCGAAAGGTTTATGCTGATAAATGGAAGAGATTTTTTCTTTGGAGTTCAGCTAAAGGCTTTGATGTCAAATTGCCTAATTTGAGTTGTACATTGCAATATTTGACTGTTTTATTGGACAAGGGTTTGTCCTTCTCTTCTGTAAAAGTGCATGCTGCAGCTATTTCTGCTCACTATGATTGTGACCCTCCTTTGTTTTCACATCCATTGGTTAAACGGTTTCTTAGAGGGGCAAAGAATATAAGACCCCCACGAAGAGCTCCTACTCCTGCCTGGGATCTTAATTTTGTTTTGGAAAAGCTGACTCTGCCTCCTTTTGAACCTGCAGCTACAGCTGAATTGAAGTTGTTGTCTTGGAAGACTGCTTTTTTGTTGGCGGTTACTTCTGCTAGAAGGGTATCTGAATTACAGGCCCTCATGGCAGTGGAACCTTTTCTGATTTTTCACAAGGACAGAGTTTCCTTACGTACTAATCCTACTTTTATGCCTAAAGTGATTTCTAATGTGGCATTGAACCAATCTATACATTTGCCTACTTTTTATGCTGACCCCCAAAATAAAGGGGAAAAAGTTTTGCATTCTTTGGATGTACATAGGCAGTTAAGGTATTATTTGAGCAGAACCAAAGAGTTCAGAAGATCTCTTGTTTCTTTTGCTTTGACTTCTCAAGGGAAAGCTGTCTCGAAACAAACTATTTCCAAGTGGATTGGCCATTGTATTGCTTTTTGTTACTCTCATCATGGAAAGGATGTTCCAGTTGGGATCAGGCCTCATTCTACTAGGGCTACGGCCACCTCTACTGCTTTTTTGAGAGGGGTAGCTACTAAAGACATTCTAGAGGCTGCTACTTGGAGTTCTGTACATGCCTTTACAAAGCATTATCATTTACCTCTTTATTCTAGGTCTAGGGCTGGGTTTGCCACTGCAATCCTACAGGGCATGTTAGCAGCTCCTAATGCTATTTAGTTAGCCAGCCTCCCTTTTTTCCGTTGCTCTGGGATTCTACCCATATGTAAGGACTGCAGCAGTGGGAGACGAAGAACATAGTACAGTTTTGTACCTACCATAAATGTAGATGTTCGAGGATCTCCATTGCTGCAGTCCAATTTTCCCTCCCTCCTTCCCCCTTTTCTTGTTTAGGTTGGGTTTTGGGTGGTGTTTTTTGCATTCTGACGTCAGAGGCAAGAAAGACTGAGGATATGACGTCGGTCATGCGCATTTGTACTGGCACGTACTGACGTCAGTCTCGGGCGCCGATGACCGACGCCGGTTCTAGCCCTTTGGTATTCGGGCCGATTGTGGACAGCGGACTACCCCATATGTAAGGACTGCAGCAATGGAGATCCTTGAACATCTACATTTATGGTAGGTACAAAACTGTACTTTTATTCATGTGGTAAAGCTTCCAGGATTTGTCTCTTTGCATGATTTGCTTTGTTTCTTTGGTTAGCCAGGGGGCAGTTGTAGTTATTATTATTTTTTTTCCTTGGTGGAGCTAGGGAATTTAGAGCATCTAGGAAAGTAGAATTAAAGTGGTCTGTGGCTTTATCAAGTGGAAGCGTTTTTAGAATGTCCCAATTCATTTGAGATAGAGAAGGTGTTGGGGTCAATTTAAGGTTGTCGGTCTGAATATATTGATGTTGGTGTGGATGGGAGGTGGTTGCATGGTAAATGAAAGCTGGAAGGTGGTCACTAATAGAGTCGGGGATGGTGTCAGAGTTGGTAATTTTATTTGGATGGGTGACTACGATCCAGTCGAGTGGATCCTGGGAGATTTGTTTTATTGGGTCTGGTGATGGAGTGGGTTACTTGAGTAAAGTTAGAGGTTAATGGATGGGGGGGGGGGTATGAGACTGATTTTATTCCAGTCGATGTTTACATCACCTATTATGTAAATTTCAAGGTTAATTTCAGCTGAGGCCCATTGGAGTATGTCTTCAAGGGTTAAGGCGTTATTTTCGGGTAGGATATAAAGGGTGGTGATACAGAGGCTTTTGTAATTATTCATTTTTAATAGACTGACTGTTATTAGTTCTGCAGTGGCGAATTTAAGAATGGGGTTTAGTAGGAGAATTAAGGTAAGTAGAATGGAATAGATTAATGCAACTCCTCAGCCTTTTTTCTTTGGGCAGTCACAGCCAAGTGTGTGAAATCCAGAGGATAAGATTTCAGAGTTAGAGATGTGGGGTTTGAGCCAAGTTTCAGAGATGGCTACAGTGTCAGACTGCTTATGACTTAGCCATGCTTGAAACCGATGTGCTTTGTTGTTGAGACTCTGGGCACTGAGTGTAAAAAAGTTAGAGTATTGTGGGGGGAATGAAAGGTTAAAGGAAGGGGGGAGGGTAATTGTTGTTTGTGGGTGGGTTAGGTTCAGGGTTGGGGTGAATGTTTCCAGCTGAGCCAAGGTTATTGAAGGAAGTTGTTTTAGTTTGGATTTAGGGAATTCTGGATGGTCTAGTATTTGTCTGAGTAAGTGTCTTAGCAGTAGTGGAAATTAATTTTTAGGATTAAAAAGGTGCAGAGGGTTGAGCTGAAACGGAGGAGGAGATGGAAAAGATTATTTGTGTGAGGGAGGAGATGGTTTTGTGTAGGAGTATGATCAGGAGTAGAGAGTGGAAGCTGGAGGTATATGAGCTGGCATGGTATAAAGTTGTTAGGAATAGTTGGAGGGAGATGGAAGTTCGGAGTGTTAGCAATAGTAAGGAAAGGAAAGTTAGCGGGTTAGAAAAAGGTAGTTGTAGTATTAAACTAGTGACTACCAAGAGTTTTATTGGCACAGGAAAATAATTTTCTTGGGTGGCAAAAGCCAGGGTACCATTTGGCTAGGCTTATATAGGGCCAATAGCCTAGTACCTACCTATGAACCTATGAGAAAACCAGATATACTAGTCCATGTAAAGAAGAGATAAGTAGCATTGATCATTTAAATTGCTACTCGCAGTGACTACAGTGTCTTCTACAAAGAGAAGCACAGTGTCATAAAATCCCAGGATTTGCAGGCCGAACCAAGGGCAGTGTGGAAGAAGGATACCCAGACAATTCCAATAGTATTTGGAGCGATGGGTATTAAAAAAGAAATTACAGTCAAACTCAAATATGTTAACAGATCATGCAACTTCATATGAACTGCATAAGTCATTACTGGGCAAATTGTGGGTGCTGGGAAGAGTACCTCTGGCTAACATCAAAGGTTGAAGCAATACTGATTTCATGAAGTTAAATCATACTTTGATTTAGGAATGGTGTCCATTCCGATCATAGTATTAGAAACCCAAAAAACTTACATCACTAGATGGCTAACCAGTTGGCTTACTAACAGAAAACATACTGTTGAAGTTGGCAACTGCACCTCTGCCGGTAGACCTGTCACCAGTGGAATATCACAAGGTTCTGTGCTAGGTTCTTTACTGTTCGGAATCTACTTCTCAAAAGTCCAGGCAAATTAAACAGCTTTTGGCTTGCCAGCTTCACTGATGAATGCAAATTGGGAGCAATCGTTGAGTCCCCCAATGATGTTAACCTACTACAGGAAGGGCAAACACAGAAAATTACTGGTGTCAAAGCCACTGTATAAAACTTAATACAAAAAAGTACATTATTATTTCCTTAGGCAAAGTAGAATTCCCCACTAACTACAGTACTGACAACACCCCCTGAAGCTGAATTGCAGTAATGCGAGATCTAGGAACACAGGTAGATTGCAATCCAAGCTTCCACCACCAAGTTTCCTCTGTTATAAGGACTACTAACTACTAATTAGTCTTGTAGCTGTAAAATGGTTTGCATCTCTCCATTCTAGTAAGCTGTATAGTGCAGTTTGGACCCTACACCTGCCTTTTACACCACTTTCCATTAATAGTGCAAAGAGTATAGGTAATAGAACCATACACTCTTTGCACTATTTATCAGTAAACTTCCCACAGATCTTATGCCTATGCCAGTATTATTGGACACAGATGATATGGTGATATACAGTCCTTGCCCATCTCAGTCAGAGATCAAACCATCAGCTAAAAGCATATCAGCTTACTTGGCCATTAATTCTACATGCAAAGTAAACCAAGGTCATAGTCTTTGAATCCTAGCCAAGGCTGGCCTAAGAACCCAGTAACTGAGCCATTGGCAGCTGTAGTCAGGAAGCAACAGAAACAGTTCAGTTTTAGAAATGCTTTGGTATCTGGTTAGATCCTAATCACAATGTATAAATGCACATACAAAACACTAAAGCCTAAAGTAAAGACTCTGCTGAAATGATCGAATACATATCTCACTTTTTGTCCCCAGCAGGAAGAACTACCACCGATAAAGGGATCGTGTTCTCCCAGCTGGAGTATGGTCTCCCTATCACCTCAGATCTCTGGAAAGTACTTGCCATAGTATCTGTAAATGTATCACAATAGCTCTGAAATAAAAGCAACGCTGCTTCCTCCTTACAGTTTGGGAGTAATTGACTGGCCACAAAACGTATTGCATGGATTAGACAGGAAAACAAGAAGGATGCTTCCTGCTTACCAAATGATTTTAAAAAACGTCAGTGCATACCAAGACTACATTTTGTCCGTTCCGAAGGAGCTATGAGTCTCCTTGAAATTGATTACATGTATTGATCTGAAATCCTGTGAAGGCACAAATATCAGCTGACCTCACAAGACGCAAATGTAGAGAAAATTTTGAAACCTGAGGAGAATACATCTAAGATGACTTTTCTGCTTAGTCTAGTAGAAGCATATCGGCGTCAAGCAGGAATGGAAAAAAAACATAAGTAGATCAAAATCAGGCAACGACTGAATGTACCAAAAAAACAGAGGAAAGAATATAAGGTGAAGTACCAGATGAAAAGTCCAAAAATGTGGAAAGTGCATAAAGATAGTTGCAAGTATAGAAGACATCTGTAAAAAGTTCACGTTGATCAGGACTGAAAGCAGGAATGGTTAGTCATGTTGAAACCAAGACATAAGTTGTTATTGTCGTCCCAAGCTAGTGGGCTATGTGCATGTTGGTTTACAAAGTCTACTGAACACATGGAAGACAGACAAATGTAGGTTTCATAAAATAGAATTGGAAACAAGTCACACACCCTGTTGCTGGTTGTGACATATCAATGGCAGATGGACTGTATGCTGAAAAGCATAATAATGTGGCAATACTGTTGCACTGGGGATTGTGCAGAGATTATGGTATTGAACTGGCAGAAAAACACTAGAAATCTTAACCACAAAGCATTATAGAAAATAATGAAATGTACATCCTATCGCATCACCCATTTCCAACAGTAAAAATGATTGATGTTAGAAAACTAGATGTAGTGGTCCATGAAGAGAAGACACAAGTAGCATTGATCATTGAAATCGTTACACACAGTGACTACAGTGTCTTGCGTATAGAGAGACCCACAGTTGTAAAATATTAGATTTGCAGGCAGAAACAAGAGCTATGTGGATGAAAGGTACACATACAATTCCAATAGTAGTAGGAGCAATTGGTCCTACAGAAAGAGTCTAAAATCATGCTTAGATATGTTAGCAATACAAATAACCATGTATGAGTTGCAGAAGAAGTCATTACTGAGCACATTGCAAGCGATTCAAAGAGCACTTCTGGCTGACCAAGATTGAAGCAATGCTAATTTCATGTACTTGACTTAGGAAGGGGGTCCATTCCCATCATGGTATTAGAAACCCAAAAGATCTGGAGAAATTATATATATATATATATATATATATATATATATATATATATATATATGGATTCCATACATTTGGTCAAATTACACTTAGTCGAAAATGATACCAGGCATTGCACTTCACTGAAAGCTCACTAGGTTGAAGTTCATGTGGTTGAAAATGGAATATAGCCCCTGCCCCACTGCAGTGCAACCCTAGAGTGAGAATATTAAATAAGGGGGGGGGGTGTTAGCCCCCCACATAATTTTAATGAATTCACTATTATAAGAAGGTATATCCATTAGAAATGCATTGATATAAATATATATATATATATATATATATATATATATATATATATATATATATATATATCTTTAGTAAAAACTATTGGCATAATGTGGGGGGCTACTCCCCCACACCCCCAAGTGTTTATTTTCAGTAAGTACTGCTTAATTTGTTTCTAACTTCAGAATATCTGTCTAAATACTTCATCCTTAAATTTTCAGGATCTCCTTATTAGTTTCCCCTCAACTGTTTGGCAGTGCCTTGTATAGACACAGACAACTTGGGTGACATTTGTCCTGTAAAAGCACAGCTGAAATTTCACTAATACTTAGTTGCACACAGGACAACTAGTTTGAAGTGACAAGATGCGTCCTCAGAGCTGCAAACCTGATACTTCTGACATTGCTTTATATTCTTACTCCAACTGTCAAATCAATAAAAAAGGGTCTGTTGCCATGGATATGAACTTTCCCACTATCTCCATACCAGCTTGGTGTATATGGGCATCCTGAAGCAATGTGGAAATTGCCTCATCTTTCCTGACAACCACTTAATTCTCAAACAAACTGATATAGTATATGAGAAATGTATGTACACAAGGTCAAAGGAGGCAAATCTCTCACATAAAAGTGCTCCTAATGTCAATAGTACACACGCTGCACCCATCACACACAATCCAAAACAGACATATATAGATCCACATATGCTGAGGCACTTAAATGTAACCTTCCTAAACCCCAAAGACCTCCTAGATGAAGTACACATAACAAATACTCTCAGCAGCCCAGAATGCACTCTTTCAAAACAACACTCACATGAACACATACAGCCACATCTCACAAAGGCTCTACTTCTTAAAAGTCCATGAGGCAAGCCACCACACAAGCCAACATTCTAGTCATTGGAGAAACTCCATTGTGAGACACATTGATGTGGCTCTCACTAGGCTGAATAAGGAGAAAGTCACAGTCAGTTGCTTATCAGAGGCTAGGATCCAGCACATTATGTGCACACTCAGCTCTCTGGACCACAGTTACCAGTATGACTGAGTCATAGTTCATGTGAGTGTAAATTATCTGACACGTGCCTCCCTAGACTGTATGAAGAGAGACGTCATAGAGCTCTTGGAATATGTGTCCCAGGCTGGTATGTGCCTAACATTGAGCAGCATTTTACCCTTTCCAAGCATGATGCCACAATACAAACAAAAGATGAATAACTGTCTTAGTTTTTGGTATCGTTCTAAGGGAGTGCAATATTTGTCAGCATGGAAGGAGATGGTCAACAGGCCACACTGCTTTAGGGTTGGTTTGCACCTCCCCCTCTAGGCTTTCTAATATTAGCTAAAACATTGAGTTTCCCCAGAGTGCCTTTTTAGGCAATGCCAAACTGAAAGTACTTCCAACATATAGGAAACCAAAAGCAAGAAAATTTAAAGGTATTACTGCTCAGTGCTAGGAGTGTAAACAAAAAATTCCACTCCTAGAAGCTCTCCTTGTCCTAGACAATGCTGATGTCTGTGTGGTCACTCAGACATGGTTTAAAGCCGCAGAGAGCACATCAACAGTGCAAGGTTATAATGCCTTCCACACATTTAGACCAATTACTACACAGACAGGGACTAAAGGTGGTGGTGTGTCGATTTTCATAAAAAATAAATGTACCTCAAGGCTGGTCAAACAGAACAGTGCACTTGAGCCACTTCCCTATTTCAAATGATTATAAGCAAAATCCAGTACCACTTCCCTGCAAACCATAGGTCCCCCTCTATGGCCCCAGAAACTGATACCATGTATTTAAACTTATTGGATTCACTCACCATTCAACCCAATACCATATTCGTGAGTGACTTTTATTACCCAATATTAACTGGGAATCCTATTTGACTTCAAATGTACAGGCACAGAGATTCCAGGATTTTGTAAACACAAACTCCCTGGACCATACTGTTAGTACACCAACCAGGGGTGCAGCCATACTGGATCTGGTCCTCAGTAATATGGGAGAGTGCTGCACACCCCCTAGTGTAATGTCTTCTCTGTTAAAGTCAGACCACAAAATAGGTTCATAGGTTGGTACTAGGCTATCGACCCTATCAGCAATACAAGCCTAGCCATAACAATTCCATGGCTATTTCTTCCCAGAATATTTACTTCCCTGGTCCCCTTTGAAGTAAAAAGAAAACCTAGAACCCCCAGCTAACTCTGGAATATTCAAGAACTACTCTAAGGCTAACTTCCTGCTGCTTCTTCTTTTCTGCTTTTTCTTTTGGCTGTTCCCGTTAGGGGTCGCCATAGCGGATCATCTGTTTCTATATCTTCCTGTCCTCTGCATCTTTCTCTATCACACCAACCACCTGCATGTCTCCTCTCACCACATCCATAAACCTTAACTTAGGCCTTTCTCTTTTCCTCTTACCTGGCAGCTCCATCCTTAGCATTATTTTCCCAATATACTGAGCATCCCTCCTCAGCACATGTCCAAACCAATGTAATCTCGCCTCTCTGACTTTGTCTCCAAACCGTCCAACCTGGGCTGACCCTCTAATATACTTATTCCTAATCCAGTCCACCCTCATAACACCCAGTGCAAATCTTAACATCTTTAACTCTGCCATATCCAGCTCTGACTCCTGCCATTTTGTAAAGGCCACTGTCTCCAACCCATATAACATAGCTGGTCTCACTACCCTCTTGTAGACTCTTACTGGTACTCGTCTATCACAAATCACTCCTGACACTCTTCTCCACCCTGCCTGTACTCTCTTCTTCACCTCTCTTCCACACTCGCCATTACTCTGAAATGTTGATCCCAAGTATTTAAACTCATCCACCTTCACCAACTCTACTCCCTGCATCCTCACCATTCCTCTATTCTCCCTCTTATTCACACACACATATTCTGTCTTAGTCCTCCTGACCTTCATTCCTCTCCTCTCTAGAGCATATCTCCACCTCTTCAGGGTCTCCTCAACCACGGGGATTCCTGTTTGATCTCGTCTGTCAACCTGTCCATCACCATTACAAGTAAGAAAGGGCTCAGAGCTGATCCTTGATGTAATCCCACCTCCACCTTAAACGCATCCGTCATTTCCACTGCAGACCTCACCGCTGTCACAATACCTTTGTACATATCCTGTACCACTCTTACATACTTCTCTGCCACTCCCGACTTCCTCATACAGTACCACAACTCGTCTCTGGGCACCCTGTCATATGCTTTCTCTAAGTCCACAAAGATACACTGCAACTCCTTCTGACCTTCTCTGTACTTCTCCATCAACACTCTTAGAGCAAACATTGCATCTGTAGTGCTCTTTCCTGGCATGAAACCATACTGCTGATCACTAATCACCACATCTCTTCTTAATCTAGCTTCCACTACTCTTTCCCATAACTTCATGCTGCAACTGATCAGTTTTATCCTTCTGTAGTTACTACAGCTCTGCAGATCACCCTTATTCTTAAAAATTGGTGCCAAAACACTTTTTCTCCACTCCTCAGGCATCCTCTCACTTTCCAAGATTTCATTAAACAATCTGGTTAAAAACTCCACTGCCATTTCTCCTAAACACCTCCATGCTTCCACAGGTATGTCATCTGGACCAACAGCCTTTCCATTCTTCACCCTGTTCATAGCTATCCTTACTTCCTCCTTGCTACTCCGTTGCACTTCCTGATTCTCTATCCCCACATCATCCATCCTTCCCTCTCTCGCTCATTCTCTTCATTCATTCCTGCTATTAAGTGATAACCTAGCATAATCTGAAACCCCATAAACCCTGAGAACACTACTGCCTATGTTGACCTGTTCATAGATATCCTATACAAGAATATTAATAGCTGCATAGAGGCAGCTGTACCTGCCAGGAAGAAGTACAGAACTAACTCAAAAAATCACAAAATCAATAGGATGTATAACAGAAAGAAGAAAATCACTGCAAAAAATAGGAGGTGCAGCACCCACCAGGATAAAAGCATTCTCAAACTAAACAAACTCACAGGACAAATAGTTTACCAAAGAAAATTTGAGGTAAATTTGGCCTTCTAGGCCAAGGGCTACCACAAGTCATTCTTTAGCTATGTCCACAACCTCAAAGGCCACATGCAGCTATGTGCAGAGCTCATTAAAAATGGAGATACCTATATGGAGCCAGAAGATGTAGCAAACCTACTGGCCGACAAATTCTGCTCCATCTTTACCCCCCCCCATCTTCTCTCATGAAATACCATCAAATATAACCCCCTGCTGTCACTAGGTAACAGGTCTTTACTGCTCTCTAAGGCCAAGAACACTGAATCAGTTGGCTCAGACAGTATCCCATGGTACTTTCTAAATAGCATGAAATAAGACCATCAGTCTGTCTGGAACTGCTATTTAATTGTAGCCTCCAAACAGGCTTCATGCCTCAAGAATGGAGATTCATCCCTCTGCACAAAGACTGGCCATCTACAGACCCTGGAATCTACAGACTCATAAGTCTTGTATGGAAAGCCATGGAAAGAACTATCATGGAAATGATCAATAATGATATGGTAGACCTCCAGACACTGGACCCAACCTAGTTTAATTGCATCAAGGGGAAGTCATGCCCTCTCAGCCTGGTGGACTTCACTGAGAAAGTCACCAAAGCAGTGGATGAGGACAAAATGGTTCACACTGCCTACCTTGACCTGGCCAAAGGATTTGACACACTACGCCACTCAGGCATTGTCGACAAACTCAAGAGGTTAGGTACAAACCCATATGTCAGCAGGTGGATAGCTAACTGGCTCACAGGCAGGACCCAAGAAATTAAAATTGAGGAGTCCACCTCTACAAATAGGCCAGTCACAAGAGGAGTCCCTTAAGGATCAGTCCTTGGACCACTCCTTTTTGGCATTCACTTCTCTGAAGTAAAAGCCAATGTCAGTGGTCTCTGGCAGACTAAATTTGCAGATGATTGGAAATTAGGAGCTGTTATTGAATCCCCCACTGACGCAAATGTTCTCCAGGAAGGGCTGACACAGACAAATAGCTGGTGCCAAGAAATGCATAATAGTATCCTTCAGGAAGTCATCCACCCCTGGTAACTGTCATATTAACAACACACCTCTTAGAGTTGACCCCATAGTCAGGGACTCAGTGACACATACAGTATTCTAGCCCTTGTCAGTTACATGTCTACAGTTTGAGGAAATCATTCTATGTTGCACAACTTATAAATAAAGTATGGCTTCTAGGTTCAAGGAAGTCATTGTTCCACTGTATTTGGCATTCATCACACCTATCATTGAGTACAATCCCCCCTTTGGTATGTACCTAACCAGGCACATCCAACAAATGGAATGTCCACAAGGTTCCTCACTAAAAGAATACAGGACATAAGTACAATGTCCTGTGCAGACCACCTCAAGGCCCTATCCCTGTATTCTGTCTCCTACAGGCTGTTGAGGGGAGATCTATGCTGATGTCTGATGGACCTCCTGCATATCCACAAAACAAATAGCACCAGAATTACCCATTCTAAAGACTTAAACCTTGGCTGTGATATAAATAGGACCAGCTGGAGAGATATATATCCCAGAGGCTACCCTGTCTCCGGAACAAGCATCCCATCCATGTGAAGCAGAGTTCCTCCCTAACCCAATTCACGTGTAACTTGGACAACTGGATGGGGAACAGTAAATTCATCCCTGGTTTGGCACCTATGGACACAGGCAATCTCTAAATGGTTCATCTCCCTGGCCCCTGCTTATAAATTTTTCATCTCCCTGCTTACACTTATCAAGGCTGTAGAAGTTGCCAGAGGTTTGGGATGCATGGCTAGGCTTAAAAAGGCCCTTGTGGTCATTAGCCTAGTAAACATCTGTGAATCTATGAACCGTACATAAAACACCTCTAAGAGTTGACTCAATAGTTAAGTATCTGGGAATATATATAGACAGTAATCTCGCCTTTGTCCAACACATAGACAAGCTAGTAAGAAATTCATTCTGTGTCACCCAACTCATAAGCAAAGGTATGGCATCCAAGTCTAGGGAAGTTACAGTACCACTATGCTCAGCCCTTATTAGATGCTTTATTGAGTACAGTGCCCCCTTTGGCATGTACCTAACCAAACACTTGCAGCAGTTGGAATGAACTCAAAGGTTCCTCACCAGGATAATCCAGGGTACGAATACCCAAGTACCTGTCCTACACAGACCACCTTCAGACCTATATCTGTACTCTTGTCTCCTACAAGTTACTGAGAGATGATCTATGTCTGGCATATAAGGCAGCCTCAGATCCAGCTGTGATGGATCTCTTGCACATTTGCAAAACAAACAGCACAAGAAGCAGTAGATCAAAAGACCTGAACTTTGCCTGTGACATAAACAGAACATGCTGGAGAGCCTATGTGTCTCAAAGCATCTCTATGCTGTGGAATAAGCACCTCATCTATGTGAAGTAAAGTTGGCGATAGTGTAGTGTACTGGCTCACCTTCAATTCTGAGCAGGAGTGGGCGTGGCTATGTTGATTGGCATTAAAAGATGCATGTGAAATGAAGCATGATTGACGTGCTATTCATATTAGCAGTGACATCATGCATACAATTTTGGTGGGTGATTGTAAGTCAAGTGTACTAGTATAAACTCCCTTATAAGATCCCTGAAATGTCAAACTATACACTTTTAAAGTACTTGAAAAATACATACAACAAATAACCATACACGTAGCACTGTACTTTCATCAATATAATAACCTCCTCAACACCTTGCAAGTCCGATTCTTGACGGTTACCACCTTTAAAGTACTTGATAAATACATACAACATACAGCTGTGTTAATCATTCACAGCATTTTGTTAAGCCAGTGACCGGTGCACACACAAATGCCATGGTGGGCATGTGGGCAAACTGCAAGTGGTACTTTAAGGGCATGAATGGCACCCGGTCGCACATGGTTGCCAGCTACTTGGATGAGTTCATGTGGCGAATGAGATACGGCAGGGACTTTGATGCTTTATTCCTTAACTTAATGCATCATATCCGAGAATTTCAACAGGATCACCCCAAGGTACTTCTGGAGACAATGATGATGAATCAGAGATTGAAGAGTACAAGCTCGGACAAAAAAAGAAAAAGGGACAGTGTGGACAGTGAGTCAGATAAAGAGAATGAGCGTCATGGGCAGTAAAACCGCTATTTTTTCTGCTACTGCTTTTGGTAAAGAGGGTGAGCGTCCTGGATCAGTAAAACCGTTAGTTATCGCTATTTTTTCTTCTACTGCTTTTGGTATTGCATCAGTTTTGTTATTTGGTATGTGGTTTGGTGGAGGTCAGCATAATAAATATTCTTTTTTAAACATACTGTACCCCTTTATTTTAAATACACTAATGTTTTAGGTTTTATGTTTATGGTTCGGAAAATGCATGCTTTCTGTTCAGTATTCATTGACAGCAGATGAATATTCAGTCGGTCTGACTGATGTACAACAATGGGGGAGGGTTTTGGGCGGGGCTTGCTACTGTGCATCTGGTAAGCCAGTACACTACACTATCAGAGTAAAGTTCATCCCCAGACCTTATTCAAAAGAAACCTTGATCATTGGATGGGACACAATAAATAACCCGCCACCACCACCACCACAGAATCTGACTCACATGTCTCGGATGGACAGAGTTTAATAGTAAGCAAATTAATCTCCAACTAACATATCCCCCCCCCCCCCCACATACACACACACAAACCTTAGCTATCTTTTTACTGAAGTACTCCATCAAATAGGCATCCATGGAACTCGAATAAAACTGGGTTTGGTTGCACGGCTAGGCTTGTAAAGACCCTGATGGTTGTTAATCCGGTATAAACCTATCACTTATACACAAAACTTGGCACAAAACTACACTGTATCATTTATACGTATTTTTTTCCTACAATATATACTCCAAATTCAAGAGCTGACATAAATAACTAGAGAATTTAAATCTCTCAAAACATAACAATGTGCACTAACCTGTAGCATTCTTCAGTAGGCTTGTAATCTTGTACTGCAATGTTTTACTGGAGCCATATTTTTGTGTGAAGCGGACTGCTGTTTGAAATGAGCCAGCAGGAAAACTTACCCAGTATTTAAGCAATAAAACATGGCCATACTTACTACCACATACAGTACCGGGAGGTGAAATCAGAACTCATGATTCACAACCACTCAGGAAAACTAGTTCTAAACTTTTTTTTTTCCTATCCACAAAATGAAAACACAATAAATAGAGTAAAAAAATACCTAACCAATAAGACACACTAAAACCTTCAACAATGACAGCATGCTCTCAACTGAGCTAAAGTCCTGCAGAGCAAAGCAAAAGAACATGGTACACCTTCTGCAAAACCAGACTCCCAACTAGTCATGGAAAAAAATACAGTCACCACAATAAATAACACTACACACACACACACACACACACACACACACACACACACACACACCAAAATAACTGCACAGAGTGCAGTGAAACTAACAACCACTAAAAAATTAAACCTGTAATACAAAACTATAAATTATTTACACCATACAGCGTGACAAGTACACCAAACATATACGAGAGATGCCATCAATAATTCACAGTTTAAATAAGAATCTCCCAAAGAAATGTTCTCATACCTGTAGTGTCCAAGTGTGTAGTCTAAACAAGTCCCATGAATTCATCTAGTAGCCATCTCCTACAAAGCTGACTGCTTCTCCAAGTGACATGCACAGAATCTACATGCAGCTTAAACAACAGACTATAGCAACTGTGTGTAAACGTATTGGAAAATTCAAGTCACCTAAAGCAAATCATAAGTCACCTATAATTCCGCTGCCACCAGCCACAAAAAGTAAAATTATTAAACAAGTAGCAACTATAAAAAAGGCTGCACTAACCTTTTGTCCAACTTCCTCCGTAACTGTAAGTTCCAAACTGAGCTGAGTTCTGTAGAAAATGCCACATACCATTTCCTAATATACCCACCCACAAACAATTAAGCCAAGCCTTTTCTCCACAGGATGCACCTAGGCAATGCCTGAATTTTTACTTTGTCATGAATCCATGAATAGATTTACACTGGCTGTGACACATACAATGAAATGAATAAAACCTCTTAAACAGCTCAGCATTTAAATCGCTCATTCAGTGAAATATGTCCTCCCCGTGGTCGAGTGGGCGTTCGAAAGACATGCGTTGAATGGGCGTGCCTTCGTTGAAGGTTGGGCTGGTAACTTGACACCATAAAATGCAACTGCCAATCATTAGCGGACTCCGGAGATGTTCTTCATTCCACATTGCTGCAGTCCTAACTATTGGGTAGTCCGCTGTCCAGTCGGCCCGAATACCAAAGTATATGGCTGACGTCGGTCAGGGCGCATTAGACTGACGTCAGTGCGTCAGGGTACTAATGCGCATGACCGACGTCATATCCTCAGTCTTTTTTGCCGCATGGTCCGATGCAGAAGCAATTTTGCGAGTGCAGGTTGGCGTTCTGAAAGTTTCTGAAGTCAGAGTTTCAGACCGAATCAAAGTTGGCTAAGTACCCGTTAGAATATTTTGGTTTTTCTTGCCTCAGTATTTAACCGGATGTCAGAAAAAGTGAATAACTGTATTTCTTGTGGGAAACAGATACCTCATAGGGATTACCATACTTTGTGTATACCTTGTTTAGGGCCTGAGCACGACGTTGTTGGATGCCGCTCTTGTGCTAGATTTAACAAACGCACTATTAAGAGAAGGTTAGACTGTGCCAGGTTAGTGTTTGGGAAGCGTTGTAATTATAAAATGCCGTCGGATGCTCCGATGCCGGCTTCGGCCAAAAAGCGCAAGGACAAAGCAGCAAAGCCTAGAGTGGAAGAACCGACAGTCCCAGACGTCGGTTCTTTAGAAGGTTCAGTGGAGCCGGAGGTTTTGCCAGGTGTTTCTTTGGAGTCTCAGGGAGAGACTTTACTGTTACAGGATGTATCCTCTCAGGAAGTAGGCCAGGCTGAGGGGGCTTCTCAGGTGGCTGTTCTTCCCTCTCTCCCTAAGGTGGTTAGAGCCTCCCCTTCTGTTTCCAAGGCTTCTTTGAGAGGCAGGCCAAGTTTAGCTTCAGTGGGGGTTTCTCCTATTGCTTCAGGGTCTTTGCCTAAGAAACATATGCTTAAAATGGCAGAGGATTTGATTACTATGATAAGAGGTTCTATGCCCCCTCCTGATAAGAGGCCTAGGGTGGAACCTGAGTTTGAGAGTTTTGAGCAATGTTCGGAGGCTTCTGAGTCTTCGGCTGAAGACTTGCAGGAGTACCCTCCTTTTTCTGATTCTGATGTGGATGATTCTACTCCTTCAGCTTCTCCTCCTGAGGATTTTTCATTTTCAGAGACTCTGCATTCCATGAGGGAGCATTTTAAATGGGAAGGTCAAGATTTCTCTGATTCCAGGAAGAGGCTTAGGGAATTCTTGTTTTTACCCCAGCATAGGCCTTTAGCTATACCTCCTGTTCTGAATGTGGTGGAAGATGTTTTGCAGAGGCTTCCTGAATCCTGATTCTTTGCCTCCTGCCCCAGTTAAACCGGATAGGTATTATAGGGTGCCTGAAGCTCATAAGTATCTTTTAAGAGTCCTAGGGCAGACCCTGAAACTGTCTCTCAGGGGCCTAAAGGTGTGAAGGCCTCAGTTGTTAAAAATCCTGTCCCTCCTGATAAAGAGGCAAGGGCTTTGGATAGATGGGGAAAGAAAGTGTATACTTCTTCCACTTTAGCCATGAGGGCGTTGAATTGTCAGTTTCACATGTTAAAATATCAGAATTATCTTCTTTCACAGTTGAAATCTAAAGTGGATGCTCTGGCGGAAGGTATTGAGTGTAAAGAGTTGCAGGATTTAGTTCATGTGTCTGAACAGGTGGGTAAACATTCCTTGCAGTGTGGTTTTGATGCTGTGCAGGCCTCCTCCAGGGTGGCTGCCACTGGTTCTGTTCTTCGTAGGCACGCCTGGTTGAGAGATCAGAATTTAGCTGAGCATGTTAAGACCAGGATTTTGGATGCTCCTTTACAGTCTGATGTGTTGTTTGGTTCGCCTGTGGAAGCAGTTTTAAAGAAAATGGAGGACAAGGCTAAGTCTATGCAAACTGTTAAAGATTTTTTGCAGGTGCAGCCTCCAAGTTTAGTAGAAATTGGCCTACTAAGGGATGGACTTATCCTGCTTATGATTCCCAGTCTAGGGGTAGGTCTAGACGTGGTAGGGGCAGAGCTCAGGGTTCTTTTAGGCCTAGGACAGGGAGTTCCCCTGCTCAGACTTCTGGTGAGGGCAGGGGTCAGTCCTTTCGTAAGCAGACCCAATGACCTGCCTTTTCAGCTGCCAGTTCATTCTCGCCTGGCAGCACCGTTGGGAGGAAGACTGTCTCTTTTCAAAGAAAATTGGGATTTAATTACCCAAGACAGATGGGTTCTGGATATCATTCACCACGGTTACAGATTTTATTTCCATACCTTGCCTCCTTTCAAAGGCATGCCAGACATTCCTCCTCTACAAAGACAAGAGGCTCACAAGCAAATTTCTCTGTTACTCCAAATAGCGGCCATTCAGCCAGTTCCTGTGCCAGAAAGGGGCCTAGGATTTTATTCTCGCCTGTTCCTAGTACCGAAGAAGGGGAACACGTGGAGACCAATTTTGGATTTATCTATCCTCAACACTTATCTGGACATTCCCAAGTTCAAAATGTTGACGTTACAACAGCTTTTACCTCTGCTGGGCAAAGATCACTGGATGGTAACTTTAGATCTCAAGGAAGCTTACCTTCATGTGCCTATAAGACTAAGTTGCAGAAAGTATCTGCGTTTTCGAGCTGGAAATTCTCATTATCAGTTCTCTGCATTGCCCTTTGGCTTATCTACTGCACCCAGAGTATTCACAAAGGTTCTGGCTCCAGTGATAGCTTACTTCAGGCTAAAAGGAATTCAAATCTATCCTTACTTGGACGATTGCCTGATTCTGGCTCAAAGAAAGGAAGACCTTCTACAGCATTTGGAATATGTCATAGCAGTGCTAAGATGCCTAGGGTATTCTGTGAACGAAATAAAGTCCAGTCTAGTACCCTCTCAAGACATGTGCTTTCTGGGTGTGAGACTGAATACAGCAGCCCAGATGGCCTTTTTAACCCCGGACAAACAAAAGAATCTTTCCAGTTACTTCCATCAACTATCTCTTCAGTCCGGGCTGACTGCAAGGACAGTCCTTCAAGCCTTAGGGTTCATGGCATCTTGTATTCTGGTGCTTCCCAATGCCAAACTGCATATGAGGAAGCTGCAATGGTATCTCAAAATGTATGGACACAGCACTGCCAGGATTTGGACACTGTCATTCAAATAATACCTTGCATTCAAACGGAATTTTGTGGTAGGCTCAGGAATGTCACCTAAACAAGGGACTCTCTGTGACCCGGCCAGAGGCGAGTCAGATTCTAACGACAGATGCCTCAGACATTGCTTGGGGAGCTCATCTAAATGGAAAGTGGATACAAGACAAGTGGCCTGCCAGACTACAGCATCTACATATCAACATGAAAGAGATGTTAGCAGTCCAGTTTGCATTAATGGCTTTCAAGGAATTACTTCTTCCAGGGCAGGTGTTGATTCTAACAGACAACACAACTGTCATGTGGTACATCAACAAACAAGGTGGAACACATTCTTACCCATTGTGCAGGCAAGCAATGATTTTATGGGAGACTGCGCTCAGCTTGCAACTAACTCTTCAGGCAAGGTTTCTGCCGAGCACAGAACTCCTTAGCAGATGTGTTAAGCAGACAAATCATGGATCCCCACGAGTGCAAACTGGATCTTCATCACTGTTAAAAATTGACAGTGTCCTGGGGAACTCCAGACATAGATCTGTTCGCTTCTCCACTAAACCACCAGCTGCCAAAGTTTTGCACAAAGAGGTTTCATCACACAGCTTGGAAAGTGGATGCTCTTTCTTTCAGTTGGAAAAATCTTCATGTGTATGCGTTTCCACCTCTGCCTCTTCTTCCAAAGGTGCTTCTAAAGGTCAGACAAGACAAGCCAAGGATGATTTTAATAGCTCCAGATTGGCCTCGGCAGCACTGGTACCCATTACTGAGGAGTCTGGTAAGGACGCCCCCATGGCCTTTACCCTTGATTCCACACCTGTTGTCTCAGAGGGACGGTCACCTGCTCAATGTCAAGCTTCACTCTCTTCATCTAACAGCCTGGCATATTCTGTTTTGAAACACAGCAGGTCTCAACTTCCTCAACAAGTTTTAAATGTGATTATGGAAGCCAGGAGACCTAGTACAAGGAAAGTGTACGCAGAAAAATGGAAGAGATTTTTATTTTGGAGTGCAGCAAACAAGTTGGAGATTTCTGAGCCAAATTTGAGTGTGGCTCTTCAATATCTTACTGAGTTATTGGACAAAGGTTTGTCTTTCTCTTCTATTAAGATTCATGCTGCAGCAATTTCAGCTCACTATGATTGTGACCCACCATTGTTTTCGCATCCTTTGTTCAAGCAATTTCTTAGAGGGGCAAAGAATATAAGACCCCCACGTAGAGCTCCTACTCCTGCTTGGGATCTCAATTTTGTGTTGGAGAAACTTACTCTACAACCTTTTGAGCCTGCGGCTACTGCTGAATTGAAATACTTGTCATGGAAGACTGCTTTTTTGTTGGCCATTACTTCTGCAAGAAGGGTTTCTGAGTTGCAGGCCCTTATGGCAGTGGAGCCTTTTTGATTTTTCATAAGGATAGGGTATCTTTACGCACTAATCCTTCCTTTATGCCTAAGGTGGTTTCTATTGTGGCTTTAAACCAAACTATTCATTTGCCTACTTTTTATGCAGATCCCCAAAATAAAGGGGAAAAGATTTTGCACACTTTAGATGTACACAGGCAATTGCGTTATTATTTGAGCAGGACTAAGGATTTTAGGCAGTCTCAGCAGTTGTTTGTTTCTTTTGCTTTGAGTTCAGGGCAAGCCTGTGTCAAAACAAACTATTTCTAGGTGGATTGGGTGTTGCATTGCATTTTGTTATTCCCATCATGGCAAGGAGATTCCAGCTGGGATTAGGCCTCATTCCACTAGGGCTACTGCCACTTCAACAGCATTTCTAAGGGGTGGCAACAAAGGATATTTTGGAGGCAGCTACTTGGAGTTCAGTGCATACTTTCTCTAAGCATTATCACCTTCCTCTCTACTCTAAGTCTAGGGCTGGTTTTGCCACAGCTATTTTGCAAGGCATGTTGTCAGTTCCTGCTTCCTTATGATTTGCCAGCCTCCCTTACCTCTGCTTTGGGATTCTACCCAATAGTTAGGACTGCAGCAATGTGGAATGAAGAACATAGTACAGTTTTGTACCTACCATAAATGTAGATGTTCGAGGATCCACATTGCTGCAGTCCAATTTACCCTCCCTCCTTCCCCTCTGTGTTTAGGGGTGGTTGTGTAGGTGAGGTTATATTCTGCTACGTTTGTATATATTGTATATATATATTTTGGTGCAGGTATGTTGGGAGTTTTTGGCTTTTGGCCTTATCTTTTCAGGGTCTTCTGACATCTGGGGCAAGAAAAGACTGAGGATATGACGTCTGTCATGCGCATTAGTACCCTGACGTACTGACGTCAGTCTAATGCGCCCTGACCGACGTCAGCCATATACTTTGGTATTCGGGCCGACTGGACAGCGGACTACCCAATAGTTAGGACTGCAGCAATGTGGATCCTCGAACATCTACATTTATGGTAGGTACAAAACTGTACTTTCTGCTGTGGCGACCCCTAACCGTGAAAAGCCGAAAGACAAACAACAACACTGAAATGAAAATCACTGATAATCCAGAAACCACTGTAGTTCGTGCCTCATCAAGTTGTATAGGGCCATTTTCACCCTCTATTGTTAATCCAGTATGTCCAAGATGAAAAACACTTAGCACATAGCCAAGGACGACTGCAGCAATTTTAGAAGAATTAACATACAAAACGATTGATTCAGGCTTCATTTACCACAAACTGAGAATTAAGTAATTACTTTTTATATATTTAGTCAAACTTTTAATGTAACAAACTTTAAGAAACTGAATTTTTAGTGGAGATTGATATGTGCAGAAAATGATAATAAAGCTACATACACAGTTTTAAGTGACCTATTTATGGGCCTGTGACAGACGTGGAACAGCTATGAAAAACTAATTTCAGTGAAACTCTGGGGAACCACAAACAGCTGTATAAGCAGAGAGTTTTAGAAAACAAGGTTGGCATGAAAATAAACACATTCATTTTAATGATGCACTTGTTCTGCAAAAAATAAAACCTCTAAACGTATGAGATAGGTTAACCTTTCAGAAACTGTCGTCTCAAGATGTTGTAAAGCACAAAAGCAAAAAGTAAATTAAAGTCTTTTGACTGATTTAATTTATATTTTTCTAGTGGTTGTAGTAATGCACTCACTAGTGCCATACTGTCTGTAAAAATATCATGCATATACCTTTTGTTAAAGTCTGCTACACACACTCTAAAAGATCTCAGCCTTTGGTGCAGACAAGTCAGCATGTAGTCATCTTCTACTCCCATATACTGCAAGTCCATGCAGGTCACCCAAGAGTCCCCAGGAAAGCAGGCCTAACTAACTGCTTCTAACAGGGATGTGATTTAGTCACATGTCATAGGTTCATTCATAGTAGTTGCAAAACAGCTGAGCTGCAAAGACACTTCCCTTTTGCCAGTACCCACCCTTAAGCCTTTCCTCCCTTTTCAAGGAGGGCCAGGTCAGTCATACCAGAAGGTGAATTGTAGAATACCTGACCAGTTGTCCTTTTTAAAGGCAGACAGTGTGTCACTGTTCAACTTGGATTGTTCGTTTATTCCAGAGAACTGGGTAAGTGGGGTGTTATAAATCTGTTCCTCCACCATGTTTTATTTTTTTGGTGGAGCGAATTTACAACTGTGGCCCTAGTATTAGCTGGATTGTTTGATTTTTGGATG
Organism: Protopterus annectens; assembly: GCF_019279795.1. NCBI lineage: Eukaryota > Metazoa > Chordata > Ceratodontiformes > Protopteridae > Protopterus > Protopterus annectens. The sequence goes on along the minus strand of NC_056750.1, from coordinate 172,358,273 downwards.
TTTGTTTTTGGTCTACTGGATCCATTATATACAGCAAAGCGTCCATGCTGCACCTAAGTAATATGGGCTAACCCTGCCCCTAACTGTAGCCTGCATCTTAAATTTAAAAAAAAGCTGTTCCCATAACATACCACTACAGAAGACAGTTGAAACACTCATCATACACACACATGCACACACACACACACACACACAATATATATATATATATATATATATATATATATATATATATATATATATACACACATATATATATATATATATATATATATATATATATATACACACACACAGAGAGAGAGAGATATGTAGATAATATTCATGGATTCATAGATGCATAGTTTATTAGGCTAAAGACTATGGGGCCCTTTGTAAGCCTAGACAAGTTTTACTGAAAGAATAATGATATCCTCTATTCAAATAGCAAATTGAGGGCCAGTGATTTATAAACTGCCTCTGTTTGTAAGGGACATGGGTGCCACCCTTGGTGTAAGTTTCCTATTGCCCGTCCACTGGTCTAGGTTGTGCTTAAATTGGGAAATAGACAAACTCAGCTTCACATGGATGGGAAGCCTGTTCCATAGGAGGGGCAGTCTCTGGACACGCACATCTGTGCAGCATGTTCAAGTCACAGACAAAATTCAGGTCTGTATACCTTGTATTTCTGATAACTGTTTTACTTACAAATATACAGGACATTCATATATGTGGGGTTTGTGAATGCCGTGTAAGCCAGGCATAGATTGTCTATAGTTGCCAGGGTTGGTTGATGGATCCCCTTTGTGCAAGGGAATTACTGTTGCTGTTTCCACTGTGCTGGGACAAAACCAGTACTTCAACTGTGATTGAAGAGAGTGCCAAGTGGTTCCACTAACTACTGTTTCAGACTATTAGGCAGCCAAGGATGTTATCTGGTCCCATAGAGGCTTTGGTTTTATCCATGGAGAGTGCAGTTATGACCTGCTCTTTGG